>NC_091287.1:497364149-497664149 GCF_032444005.1 Ranitomeya imitator
CAGCATTATATATACTCCCCGGCCGCCGGCCTGTGCGCAGCATTATATATACTCCCCGGCCGACGGCCTGTGCGCAGCATTATATATACTCCCCGGCCGACGGCCTGTGCGCAGCATTATATATACTCCCCGGCCGACGGCCTGTGCGCAGCATTATATATACTCCCCGGCCGACGGCCTGTGCGCAGCATTATATATACTCCCCGGCCGACGGCCTGTGCGCAGCATTATATATACTCCCCGGCCGACGGCCTGTGCGCAGCATTATATATACTCCCCGGCCGACGGCCTGTGCGCAGCATTATATATACTCCCCGGCCGACGGCCTGTGCGCAGCATTATATATACTCCCCGGCCGACGGCCTGTGCGCAGCATTATATATACTCCCCGGCCGACGGCCTGTGCGCAGCATTATATATACTCCCCGGCCGACGGCCTGTGCGCAGCATTATATATACTCCCCGGCCGACGGCCTGTGCGCAGCATTATATATACTCCCCGGCCGACGGCCTGTGCGCAGCATTATATATACTCCCCGGCCGACGGCCTGTGCGCAGCATTATATATACTCCCCGGCCGACGGCCTGTGCGCAGCATTATATATACTCCCCGGCCGCCGGCCTGTGCGCAGCATTATATATACTCCCCGGCCGCCGGCCTGTGCGCAGCATTATATATACTCCCCGGCCGCCGGCCTGTGCGCAGCATTATATATACTCCCCGGCCGACGGCCTGTGCGCAGCATTATATATACTCCCCGGCCGACGGCCTGTGCGCAGCATTATATATACTCCCCGGCCGACGGCCTGTGCGCAGCATTATATATACTCCCCGGCCGACGGCCTGTGCGCAGCATTATATATACTCCCCGGCCGACGGCCTGTGCGCAGCATTATATATACTCCCCGGCCGACGGCCTGTGCGCAGCATTATATATACTCCCCGGCCGACGGCCTGTGCGCAGCATTATATATACTCCCCGGCCGACGGCCTGTGCGCAGCATTATATATACTCCCCGGCCGACGGCCTGTGCGCAGCATTATATATACTCCCCGGCCGACGGCCTGTGCGCAGCATTATATATACTTCCCGGCCGACGGCCTGTGCGCAGCATTATATATACTCCCCGGCCGACGGCCTGTGCGCAGCATTATATATACTCCCCGGCCGACGGCCTGTGCGCAGCATTATATATACTCCCCGGCCGACGGCCTGTGCGCAGCATTATATATACTCCCCGGCCGACGGCCTGTGCGCAGCATTATATATACTTCCCGGCCGCCGGCCTGTGCGCAGCATTATATATACTCCCCGGCCGCCGGCCTGTGCGCAGCATTATATATACTCCCCGGCCGACGGCCTGTGCGCAGCATTATATATACTCCCCGGCCGACGGCCTGTGCGCAGCATTATATATACTCCCCGGCCGCCGCATTATATATACTCCCCGGCCGACGGCCTGTGCGCAGCATTATATATACTCCCCGGCCGACGGCCTGTGCGCAGCATTATATATACTCCCCGGCCGACGGCCTGTGCGCAGCATTATATATACTCCCCGGCCGCCGGCCTGTGCGCAGCATTATATATACTCCCCGGCCGACGGCCTGTGCGCAGCATTATATATACTCCCCGGCCGACGGCCTGTGCGCAGCATTATATATACTCCCCGGCCGCCGCATTATATATACTCCCCGGCCGACGGCCTGTGCGCAGCATTATATATACTCCCCGGCCGACGGCCTGTGCGCAGCATTATATATACTCCCCGGCCGCCGGCCTGTGCGCAGCATTATATATACTCCCCGGCCGCCGCATTATATATACTCCCCGGCCGCCGGCCTGTGCGCAGCATTATATATACTCCCCGGCCGACGGCCTGTGCGCAGCATTATATATACTCCCCGGCCGACGGCCTGTGCGCAGCATTATATATACTCCCCGGCCGCCGGCCTGTGCGCAGCATTATATATACTCCCCGGCCGCCGGCCTGTGCGCAGCATTATATATACTCCCCGGCCGACGGCCTGTGCGCAGCATTATATATACTCCCCGGCCGACGGCCTGTGCGCAGCATTATATATACTCCCCGGCCGACGGCCTGTGCGCAGCATTATATATACTCCCCGGCCGACGGCCTGTGCGCAGCATTATATATACTCCCCGGCCGACGGCCTGTGCGCAGCATTATATATACTCCCCGGCCGACGGCCTGTGCGCAGCATTATATATACTCCCCGGCCGACGGCCTGTGCGCAGCATTATATATACTCCCCGGCCGACGGCCTGTGCGCAGCATTATATATACTCCCCGGCCGACGGCCTGTGCGCAGCATTATATATACTCCCCGGCCGACGGCCTGTGCGCAGCATTATATATACTTCCCGGCCGCCGGCCTGTGCGCAGCATTATATATACTCCCCGGCCGCCGGCCTGTGCGCAGCATTATATATACTCCCCGGCCGCCGGCCTGTGCGCAGCATTATATATACTCCCCGGCCGACGGCCTGTGCGCAGCATTATATATACTCCCCGGCCGACGGCCTGTGCGCAGCATTATATATACTCCCCGGCCGACGGCCTGTGCGCAGCATTATATATACTCCCCGGCCGACGGCCTGTGCGCAGCATTATATATACTCCCCGGCCGACGGCCTGTGCGCAGCATTATATATACTCCCCGGCCGACGGCCTGTGCGCAGCATTATATATACTCCCCGGCCGACGGCCTGTGCGCAGCATTATATATACTCCCCGGCCGACGGCCTGTGCGCAGCATTATATATACTCCCCGGCCGACGGCCTGTGCGCAGCATTATATATACTCCCCGGCCGACGGCCTGTGCGCAGCATTATATATACTCCCCGGCCGACGGCCTGTGCGCAGCATTATATATACTCCCCGGCCGACGGCCTGTGCGCAGCATTATATATACTCCCCGGCCGACGGCCTGTGCGCAGCATTATATATACTCCCCGGCCGACGGCCTGTGCGCAGCATTATATATACTCCCCGGCCGACGGCCTGTGCGCAGCATTATATATACTCCCCGGCCGACGGCCTGTGCGCAGCATTATATATACTCCCCGGCCGACGGCCTGTGCGCAGCATTATATATACTCCCCGGCCGACGGCCTGTGCGCAGCATTATATATACTCCCCGGCCGACGGCCTGTGCGCAGCATTATATATACTCCCCGGCCGCCGGCCTGTGCGCAGCATTATATATACTCCCCGGCCGACGGCCTGTGCGCAGCATTATATATACTCCCCGGCCGACGGCCTGTGCGCAGCATTATATATACTCCCCGGCCGACGGCCTGTGCGCAGCATTATATATACTCCCCGGCCGACGGCCTGTGCGCAGCATTATATATACTCCCCGGCCGACGGCCTGTGCGCAGCATTATATATACTCCCCGGCCGACGGCCTGTGCGCAGCATTATATATACTCCCCGGCCGACGGCCTGTGCGCAGCATTATATATACTCCCCGGCCGACGGCCTGTGCGCAGCATTATATATACTCCCCGGCCGACGGCCTGTGCGCAGCATTATATATACTCCCCGGCCGACGGCCTGTGCGCAGCATTATATATACTCCCCGGCCGACGGCCTGTGCGCAGCATTATATATACTCCCCGGCCGACGGCCTGTGCGCAGCATTATATATACTCCCCGGCCGACGGCCTGTGCGCAGCATTATATATACTCCCCGGCCGACGGCCTGTGCGCAGCATTATATATACTCCCCGGCCGACGGCCTGTGCGCAGCATTATATATACTTCCCGGCCGCCGGCCTGTGCGCAGCATTATATATACTCCCCGGCCGCCGGCCTGTGCGCAGCATTATATATACTCCCCGGCCGACGGCCTGTGCGCAGCATTATATATACTCCCCGGCCGACGGCCTGTGCGCAGCATTATATATACTCCCCGGCCGCCGCATTATATATACTCCCCGGCCGACGGCCTGTGCGCAGCATTATATATACTCCCCGGCCGACGGCCTGTGCGCAGCATTATATATACTCCCCGGCCGACGGCCTGTGCGCAGCATTATATATACTCCCCGGCCGCCGGCCTGTGCGCAGCATTATATATACTCCCCGGCCGACGGCCTGTGCGCAGCATTATATATACTCCCCGGCCGACGGCCTGTGCGCAGCATTATATATACTCCCCGGCCGCCGCATTATATATACTCCCCGGCCGACGGCCTGTGCGCAGCATTATATATACTCCCCGGCCGACGGCCTGTGCGCAGCATTATATATACTCCCCGGCCGACGGCCTGTGCGCAGCATTATATATACTCCCCGGCCGCCGCATTATATATACTCCCCGGCCGCCGGCCTGTGCGCAGCATTATATATACTCCCCGGCCGCCGGCCTGTGCGCAGCATTATATATACTCCCCGGCCGACGGCCTGTGCGCAGCATTATATATACTCCCCGGCCGACGGCCTGTGCGCAGCATTATATATACTCCCCGGCCGACGGCCTGTGCGCAGCATTATATATACTCCCCGGCCGCCGGCCTGTGCGCAGCATTATATATACTCCCCGGCCGCCGGCCTGTGCGCAGCATTATATATACTCCCCGGCCGACGGCCTGTGCGCAGCATTATATATACTCCCCGGCCGACGGCCTGTGCGCAGCATTATATATACTCCCCGGCCGACGGCCTGTGCGCAGCATTATATATACTCCCCGGCCGACGGCCTGTGCGCAGCATTATATATACTCCCCGGCCGCCGGCCTGTGCGCAGCATTATATATACTCCCCGGCCGACGGCCTGTGCGCAGCATTATATATACTCCCCGGCCGACGGCCTGTGCGCAGCATTATATATACTCCCCGGCCGACGGCCTGTGCGCAGCATTATATATACTCCCCGGCCGACGGCCTGTGCGCAGCATTATATATACTCCCCGGCCGACGGCCTGTGCGCAGCATTATATATACTCCCCCCATATAGTGACCTCTCCCCGGCCGACGGCCTGTGCGCAGCATTATATATACTCCCCGGCCGCCGGCCTGTGCGCAGCATTATATATACTCCCCGGCCGCCGGCCTGTGCGCAGCATTATATATACTCCCCGGCGGCCGGCCTGTGCGCAGCATTATATATACTCCCCGGCCGACGGCCTGTGCGCAGCATTATATATACTCCCCGGCCGCCGGCCTGTGCGCAGCATTATATATACTCCCCGGCCGCCGGCCTGTGCGCAGCATTATATATACTCCCCGGCCGACGGCCTGTGCGCAGCATTATACATACTCCCCGCCGGGGCCTCGCTCCATATAGTGACCTCTCCCCGGCCGCCTGCCTGTGCGCAGCATTATATATACTCCCCGGCCGACGGCCTGTGCGCAGCATTATGTATACTCCGCTGCCGACGGCCTGTGCGCAGCATTATACATACTCCCCCCATATAGTGACCTCTCCCCGGCCGACGGCCTGTGCGCAGCATTATATATACTCCCCGCCGGGGCCTCGCCCCATATAATGACTTCTCCCCGGCCGCCTGCCTGTGCGCAGCATTATACATACTCCCCGCCGGGGCCTCGCTCCATATAGTGACCTCTCCCCGGCCGACGGCCGTGCGCAGCATTATACGTACTCCCCCCATATAATGACCTCTCCCCGGCCGACGGCCTGTGCGCAGCATTATACATACTCCCCGCCGGGGCCTCGCTCCATATAATGACCTCTCCCCGGCCGCCTGCCTGTGCGCAGCATTATACATACTCCCCGCCGGGGCCTCGCTCCATATAGTGACCTCTCCCCGGCCGACGGCCTGTGCGCAGCATTATACATACTCCCCGCCGGGGCCTCGCTCCATATAGTGACCTCTCCCCGGCCGACGGCCGTGCGCAGCATTATACGTACTCCCCCCATATAATGACCTCTCCCCGGCCGCCTGCCTGTGCGCAGCATTATATATACTCCCCGGCCGACGGCCTGTGCGCAGCATTATATATACTCCCCGGCCGACGGCCTGTGCGCAGCATTATATATACTCCCCGGCCGATGGCCTGTGCGCAGCATTATATATACTCCCCGGCCGACGGCCTGTGCGCAGCATTATACATACTCCCCCCATATAGTGACCTCTCCCCGGCCGACGGCCGTGCGCAGCATTATACGTACTCCCCCCATATAGTGACCTCTCCCCGGCCAACGGCCTGTGCGCAGCATTATATATACTCCCCGGCCGACGGCCTGTGCGCAGCATTATATATACTCCCCGGCCGACGGCCTGTGCGCAGCATTATATATACTCCCCCCATATAGTGACCTCTCCCCGGCCGACGGCCGTGCGCAGCATTATACGTACTCCCCCCATATAGTGACCTCTCCCCGGCCGACGGCCTGTGCGCAGCATTATACATACTCTCCCCATATAGTGACCTCTCCCCGGCCGATAGCCTGTGCGCAGCATTATACATCCTTCCCCCATATAGTGACCTCTCCCCGGCCGACGGCCTGTGCGCAGCATTATACATACTCCCCGCACCTCTCCCCGGCCGACGGCCTGTGCGCAGCATTATACATACTCTCGACGGCCGTGCGCAGCATTATACATACTCCCCCATATAGTGACCTCTCCCCGGCCGATAGCCTGTGCGCAGCATTATACATCCTCCCCCCATATAGTGACCTCTCCCCGGCCGACGGCCTGTGCGCAGCATTATACATACTCCCCGCACCTCTCCCCGGCCGACGGCCTGTGCGCAGCATTATACATACTCTCGACGGCCTGTGCGCAGCATTATACATACTCTCCCTGGCCGACGGCCTGTGCGCAGCATTATACATCCTCCCCCCATATAGTGACCTCTCCCCGGCCGACGGCCTGTGCGCAGCATTATACATACTCTCCCCGGCCGACGGCCTGTGCGCAGCATTATACATCCTCCCCCCATATAGTGACCTCTCCCCGGCCGACGGCCTGTGCGCAGTATTATACATCCTCCCCCCATATATTGACCTCTCCCTGGCCGACGGCCTGGGCGCAGCATTATACATACTCCCCGCCGGGGCCTCGCTCCATATAGTGACCTCTCCCCGGCCGACGGCCTGTGCGCAGCATTATACATACTCCCCGCCGGGGCCTCGCTCCATATAATGACCTCTCCCCGGCCGACGGCCTGTGCGCAGCATTATACATACTCCCCGCCGGGGCCTCGCTCCATATAGTGACCTCTCCCCGGCCGACGGCCTGTGCGCAGCATTATACATACTCCCCGCCGGGGCCTCGCTCCATATAATGACCTCTCCCCGGCCGACGGCCTGTGCGCAGCATTATACATACTCCCCGCCGGGGCCTCGCTCCATATAGTGACCTCTCCCCGGCCGACGGCCTGTGCGCAGCATTATACATACTCCCCCCCCATATAGTGACCTCTCCCCGGCCGACGGCCTGTGCGCAGCATTATACATACTCCCCGCCGGGGCCTCGCTCCATATAGTGACCTCTCCCCGGCCGACGGCCTGTGCGCACCATTATACATACTTCCCGCCGGGGCCTCGCTCAATATAGTGACCTCTCCCCGGCCGACGGCCTGTGCGCAGCATTATACATACTCCCCGCCGGGGCCTCGCTCCATATAGTGACCTCTCCCCGGCCGACGGCCTGTGCGCAGCATTATACATACTCCCCCCATATAGTGACCTCTCCCCGGCCGACGGCCTGTGCGCAGCATTATACATACTCCCCGCCGGGGCCTCGCTCCATATAATGACCTCTCCCCGGCCGACGGCCTGTGCGCAGCATTATACATACTCCCCGCCGGGGCATCGCCCCATATAGTGACCTCTCCCCGGCCGACGGCCTGTGCGCAGCATTATACATACTCCCCGCCGGGGCCTCGCTCCATATAGTGACCTCTCCCCGGCCAACGGCATGTGCGCAGCATTATCCATACTCCACGCCGGGGCCTCGCTCCATATAATGACCTCTCCCCGGCCGACGGCCTGTGCGCAGCATTATACATACTCCCCGCCGGGGCATCGCCCCATATAATGACCTCTCCCCGGCCGACGGCCTGTGCGCAGCATTATACATACTCCCCGCCGGGGCCTCGCTCCATATAGTGACCTCTCCCCGGCCAACGGCATGTGCGCAGCATTATACATACTCCACGCCGGGGCCTCGCTCCATATAGTGACCTCTCCCCGGCCGACGGCCTGTGCGCAGCATTATACATACTCCCCGCCGGGGCCTCGCTCCATATAATGACCTCTCCCCGGTCGACGGCCTGTGCGCAGCATTATACATACTCCCCGCCGGGGCCTCGCTCCATATAATGACCTCTCCCCGGCCGACGGCCTGTGCGCAGCATTATACATACTCCCCGCCGGGGCCTCGCTCCATATAATGACCTCTCCCCGGTCGACGGCCTGTGCGCAGCATTATACATACTCCCCGCCGGGGCCTCGCTCCATATAATGACCTCTCCCCGGCCGACGGCCTGTGCGCAGCATTATACATACTCCCCGCCGGGGCCTCGCTCCATATAGCGACCTCTCCCCGGCCGACGGCCTGTGCGCAGCATTATACATACTCCCCGCCGGGGCATCGCCCCATATAGTGACCTCTCCCCGGCCGACGGCCTGTGCGCAGCATTATACATACTCCCCGCCGGGGCCTCGCTCCATATAGTGACCTCTCCCCGGCCGACGGCCTGTGCGCAGCATTATACATACTCCCCGCCGGGGCCTCGCTCCATATAGTGACCTCTCCCCGGCCAACGGCATGTGCGCAGCATTATACATACTCCACGCCGGGGCCTCGCTCCATATAGTGACCTCTCCCCGGCCGACGGCCTGTGCGCAGCATTATACATACTCCCCGCCGGGGCCTCGCTCCATATAATGACCTCTCCCCGGTCGACGGCCTGTGCGCAGCATTATACATACTCCCCGCCGGGGCCTCGCTCCATATAATGACCTCTCCCCGGCCGACGGCCTGTGCGCAGCATTATACATACTCCCCGCCGGGGCCTCGCTCCTTATAGTGTCCTCTCCCCGGCCGACGGCCTGTGCGCAGCATTATACATACTCCCCGCCGGGGCCTCGCTCCATATAGCGACCTCTCCCCGGCCGACGGCCTGTGCGCAGCATTATACATACTCCCCGCCGGGGCATCGCCCCATATAGTGACCTCTCCCCGGCCGACGGCCTGTGCGCAGCATTATACATACTCCCCGCCGGGGCCTCGCTCCATATAGTGACCTCTCCCCGGCCGACGGCCTGTGCACAGCGAGGATTGGATCTGCATTATACATATAGTCCCCGCCGGAGCCTCGCCCCATATATTTGTACTAGTGACATGGCCGACTAGAGGGCGCGGACTCCCTGTATACAAGTGTACGGAAGTGACGCTGCGCCCACTGGCCGGGGGTATGTATGACTCCTACAATCCCCCAGACTGACTGCAGACTTATTGATTTGCACTGGACAACCCCTTTAAGTTCATTAGCTCCATCCCACTGATATTATTGAAGGCTATTGTTTGCTATCTGAAATGTATGGCTTCATCTGTGAGATATCTGTACAGTGTCGTTGGACAAGTATATGTTGCTGTCATGCGAACGACAGATGATCTTTCTTCATTCGATTCTTCATCCTGTGTATGGCCATCTTTAGACATACACAGTATTAAGAAGAAAAACAAACCAGCCACTTGCTGTTTTTGGTTTTATTTGACCAGACAAAATAATTATAGAGACAATGGGAGCCATTCATTAAGGTGCGAACACCAGAAATTTGACGTAAACATGTTAATAAGTTGTGCAAAAATATTGTCTTCTATAGGCCAGCCCCTCAGTTTCATCCTAAGTTACGGTGGTGAATCCAAGGAGGAGAGGGGGATTTTGGAGCCGTTCACACTGGAATATGGATGGATCCGTTGCTGTAATTAGAGAGCAGTGGGTGCCGTACTTGCTGGTGATTGGAGCTGAGGGTAGCTTCCCGCACAACCAGCTGGATAAAAACCTCAACACCTTACTCTTTCTGGAGCACTAAGACGCCACTAATCATAGGATATGATTATGTATTTTATCCAGTTGGTTGTGCCGGACGTTACCTTCTTTTTTTTTTCTCTTTCTGCAGTGGCGTATCGTACTCCACCAATGTATGTCAGTCTTCGCCTGGCGCACATTTTTCGGTGACGTCGCTCGCTAGGCACCAGATGCGACTGATTTAGGTCACTGAACTCCAGCGAATGCTTCATTATTACTCGCGTGTAGAGATGGGCCAACTCCTCGCCTTTCGGGTCTGGCGGGTTCGGCCGAGCAGTTACAAAAAGTTCGGGTTCGAGTACCCGGACCCCATTCATTTGAATGTGGGGCCCGAACATCCAGCGTTCCAGTGTCATCATGTGGATGACAGCGTGGCAATCACCACGGTGAAATCATCCCCGCTGCTCAGAGAGCCGCGGTTCCTGTCAAAAGACAGCGTGAGTTCTCAGCTGTGATCAGTTTTTCTAGTGGGGATGTCACAGAGGTCATGTCAGTTCAGCCCGGCTGGGAACGGAGCCTCAGTGACCGGAGGTAACCTCGATGAAGTCACTGCCAGTCACTGAGGCTGCGCTCCCAGCTGTTCAGTCACCAGTGGTTCTCAGCCTGGACGGTCACATCTTGGCACTGTCCAGATTGAAAACTGTTTTTCCCCCAGACATGGATTATGGTTTATTTCATCTTATATACAGTAATCTCCGAGCTAAGAGATCAACCGACTCTATTACCAATGTGACCTACAGTTAATTATGTTTTATAGGGATTTATTGCTTACTTTCAGATCTAAGAATCCTTTAACGATCACACCGGTGGATGATGAAAACGTTGATGAATTGATTGAAGATATACTCGATGTTCGCTTCTGTGAAGAAAACAAGGTACGATCTTTAAAGTGCACATTCCGGCAGCACTATCTGGTTGGTGATTAGTTGCAGCGGTCACGTGTTCAGCATGATCTCAAAGTTTCAGCAAATGAATGAAGGCCATCAGGAAGAATCAGGCCATGTAACAGATAAGTAGTGCTCCTTTTGACATTTCCGCTCCCGTGATTGATCTTAGACAACCCCTTTAGAATAATGTGGTGGTGTGCAAGATTTATTTATTGTCAATTTGACTGCTGGAAAGAGCGGAGTGCTGAACTCTGCTCTCTCTTGCGGTCTCATAAACAGTGAATGCAGCACAGGTCACGTATTGACAGCTCCACTCCATTGAAGATGGGGCTCCCCGTTCTCGAGATCACTGGAGTCTTGGTGGGAATCTCGGCGATCATCGAGATATCCCAGTATATATTGTTTTCCTGTGGCTTTTGCATATGTGTATTTGAAGCATGGAAAATTACTGTATTTTTCGAAATGCAAAACACACCAGTTTTAGACTGCAGAAAAAAGGGGGAAAAAAAAGTCCTATTAATTAAAACTTCCTTAGCGGTGTAGAGATCATTATCTCTCATTTTAATGTACTAGGGTAGAATAGAAAGGTAATCAACATATTGTTAGTGTGTCTCTCCAGTGTTATACACACAACACAGCTCTGCTACATGTACATATAAACACAGAGCTCTTCTACATATGCACATGTACATACCACTGCTTGAAAAAGGTTCGATGTACTGAACCGAAACATCGCTATCATAGGCTAAATAAAATAGCTCCTTATTCACAGACCGTGGTGTGCTGCTTCCCTTTTGTGGACTACTACATGCAAGGTTTGGTATATGCCTGTGGAAGCTTTATTGCACCCAGACTCTTTATATTTGAATGTGCTGCTCTGTTTTTCCATTTTTTGTACACACAGCTCTGCTACATGTGCATATAAAGACACACACAGCTTTGCTACATGCACTTATAAGCACAAAGAGCTCTGCTTCAGATGCACCAATAAATGCAGAGTTATGCTACATGCACAAATAGATACACACAGCTCTGCTACATGTGCATACATAGATGCACACAGCTTTGCTATATGTGCATACATAGATACACAGCTCTGCTATACAATCACATATAGACATACACTACTCTGCTGCATGGCCATATAGACATGCACAGCTCTCTGCTGCATGGCCAAATAGACATGCACAGCTCTCTGCTGCATGGCCATATAGACTCTGCTCTGCTGCATGCCCATGCAGGCACGCACAGCTCTGCTGCATGCCCATGCAGGCACGCACAGCTCTGCTGCATGCCCATGCAGGAATAGACACCCACACACACTATACATTACCACATTCTGCAGTTCTTGATTGGGCCGTGTACTGAGGTGTCAGCAGCAGAACATTCGCAGGACTTTCCACTTGATTAACCCAAGCACCTTTCAAGTGACATGACCTGAAAGGTCCTAGAATTTCTCGTGCAGAAGGTCCTTCAGCTGCTCAGCTCGTGCATCTTCTGTTCAGTCCCCGCAGCATCTTCTCCTGCTCTTCACCGATCACATAGATCAGTGCACAGCATGAGGAGAGGTAGCAGCTCTCTCTGATCGGACTATAAGACGCAAACTTTTTAACAAGAGTTTTTCTTGTTACATATGTGTCTTGTAGTCCGAAAAATACAATCAGTTTAAAGAAAACATTTGCAAGGGAATTTCTCAGGAAATGTTCCTTTCCCCCCATGCTAGTATCTTCCTTCATTTTTGGAGGCAAGTAATAAAAAATAGAATAGCTCATTAAAAAGTCTCCAGAATATTAAAGGGGTTGTTCACTTTGAATTTACAGAATTTTTTTTAAACAAAAAGAGTCCTGAATATGTGGATTCTGAATACCTGGATTCTGTAGAGGAACCTAGAAACATAAAAGGTAGATTTTTCGTACCCACCGTAAAATCTGTGTCTCATAGTCTTATTGGGGCACACAGTACCATGGAATAGTTTGCTACTACTTGGAGGCTGACACCATTTTTGATGACCTCCCTGACCTAAAGATCGCCGATTGCCCCAAGCCATGTCTCCTTAAAAAGGAGAAAGCGAGCACCCACCCTGGAAGAATGATCTGGTGGGAGCTACCCTTCAAGCACTGACTTTCTTATTGCCTCTGAACCCGGACGGCCTAGCCCCTTATGAAGGATGTCGTCCAGCGGTAGTTTGCCTTAAGGTAGCTGTCCTAAGAGACCTTCGATCTAACCTGCCGACCCAGCCCATCCGTTGCTGGAAAGTGAGAAAAGGGACGGACCAGCAAGGCCCTACGCCTCCTAAAAGGACGGCTGGCCTTGGGTTGATGAAGTAGGCTGCTTCTGCTGCCTGTAGTGTTATGACCTGGTGGTAAGGACAATAATGGACCTAGTGGGTAAGAGCACACGGAATGACCTGATAGTTACTAATAATATAGGACGAGCTCTGAGACGTGGGAACTCTGCTGACCGCAATCCCTAATCCTATCACACACACTAGAAATAGCCGTGGATTGCTCCTAACGCTCCCTATGCAACTCGACACAGCCTAAGAAACTAGCTAGCCCTAGAGATAGAAAAAAAAAAACCTACCTTGCCACAGAGAAATTCCCCAAAGGAAAAGGCAGCCCCCCACATATAATGACTGTGAGTAAAGATGAAAATTAGCACAGTGAGGCCCGACTTACTGAACAGACAGAGGATAGGAAAGGTAACTTTGCGGTCAGCACAAAAACTACAAAAAGACCACGCAGAGGGCGCAAAAAGACCCTCCGCACCGACTCATGGTGCGGAGGCGCTCCCTCTGCGTCCCAGAGCTTCCAGCAAGCAAGACAAAAATCAAAATAGCAAGCTGGACAGAAAAATAGCAAACCAGAGAAAAACAAGCAGTAACTTAGCTTCAGCTGGGAAGACAGGTCACAAGAACGATCCAGGAGAGAGCTAGACCAATACTGGAACATTGACAGGTGGCATGGAGCAATGATCTAAGTGGAGTTAAATAGAGCAGCCAGCTAACGAATTAACCTTGTCACCTGTAGAAGGAAACTCAGAAGCCGCAGCTCCACTCACAACCACCAGAGGAAGCCCATGGACAGAACCAGCCGAAGTACCATTCGTGACCACAGGAGGGAGCTTGACAACAGAATTCACAACACTGTAGCTACCAAAATTATCTGATCTAGCCTGGTTCCAAATAAGCGAGACCCCTGGAGAGGTAGTCCTGTCAGCAGTCTTTTTGAAGCCACATCGAGCCTCCACACTCTGAGCCACAGCATTCGTCAAATCGCCGCGCAATTTTTTGCCGCCTAAGGATGCTGAACAAAAATATTTTCCTGCCTGCGCAATCTGGTCCGCAATCTCGGCTAATTTTAAATCCTGGGAACCTGAGCAAAAAACCTTTGTCGCAAATGTTAAGCCCACGCCGTCAACACCTTGGAAACCCAAGTAGCAGACAAGGCTGGGCAAAGGAAAACCTTTCCACACATTCTGTGCATCTACCCGTGGGGTCCTTAAGTGCCGAAACCACCCTAAGGGCTCTTTTCCATTTGCAAGAAACACGTCCGTGTCTCGCATGTGAAAACCAAGCTCTGGCGCCGGCACTCCAGAGCGGAGCGTGCAGCCGCATAGCAATACATGGAGCTGCACGCTCCGCTAACAAGTGCTGGCGCCAGAGCTTGGTTTTCACTTGCGAGACACGGACGTGTTTCTCGCAAATGGAAAAGAGCCCTAAGAGGTAGAGTGGTCACCTTAGATAAGCAAGTTACAGGAGTGTCTACCACTGGTGGAGTAGACCAAGAGGCCACCAGCTCTGCTGGAAAAGGATATAACACCTCCATACCACTACGCTTTTGAAAGAGTTTGGGTGTTCTCAGCCTCTTTATGAAACCTCTAAAGTCCCCATGATTAGAAAAGGATCTAGGCATGCGCTTAGCCCTTCTTAAAAAAACCTGTTTAAGTAACGGGAGGGGAGGCTGTTAACGCCTCCCAGAGAGGCTTTAACAGCCATCATCAAACTGTCCACCATCTCCTTCAGCTTGCCTACCTGATATGGATTTAGAACAGACTCTGAACTAGAATTGGATTCTGAGGCAAGAGAATCCTTTGAGGAGGATAAAAAGGAATCTGGGTGCCTCCACTGTGAAGGTGACGGGACAAGAAGGTAGCGTGAGGAGGTACGTTTTCTACAGGATTCTAGTAGTATTTCCTTACACACGCTCCATTTATGTTTAGTATCCCCAGTTACCATGACATTTACCCGTCTACTCGATGAAGCTCTTCCCTTAATTTGTTGAAATTGGGTTTCCTCAAGTTCCAATTTTTTGTTATTTCCCTTTTTGAATGTTTCATTGAAAATAACATTGAAACTTGCCATATTATGGTCACTGCATCCCAAATACTCCCTGACCTGTAGATCTGAAATTGTATCTGGTCTATTTGAGACCACCAGATCCAGCAGATTACCTCCCCTGGTTGGTTCGTCTACCAGCTGAGAGAGATAGTGATCCTGAACTGTGGATAAAAACTTGTAGCTTTTGGCACAACCAGAAGAATCTATGTCTCATTGAGTGTTTGGTTAGTTAAAATCCCCCGTAATAAGGATGCTATTATTATTTGCTGCCTTTTTAATTTGTTGCAGCATTTCATGTTCTACCTTTTCAGCTATATTAGGAGTCTTGTAGCAAACTGCAATTAGCAGCTTTACATTATTGCCACCCCATGTACATTTACCCATACTGGTTCTACATTGTGGCAGCTCACCTGAATGTTGTGATTGAGCACATTTAACCCTCTACGTTTGTCACCCAGTCATGGCCTTCGCCCAGCCAGATTTCCTTAATGCCCACAACATCGTAATCTGTAGCTCACATAAGAGTCTCCAATTCATTCATTTTCTTTGCCAGACGTCTTGCATTTGACAGCCTACAAGCACATTTATTACTCTTCCTCACCTTCCTGTCGCTAGCATGTTCCAGCACCCCTAAATCCTCATTGACCCCCTACTGTCTCACTTTGTCTACTCTATCCCCTTTTTAGCCCAACTACACTCCCTCCCCCAGATACTAGTTTAAAAGCTCCTCTATCCATCCTCCCATTTTTCCCCCAAGCACAGCTGCACCCTTCCCATTGAGGTACAGCCCGTCCCTACCATAGAGCCTGTATCCAACAGAACAGTCGGCCCAGTTCTCCATGAACCCAAACCCTTCCTTCCTGCACCAATTTCTAAGGCTGCTTTCACACATCAGGTTTTTTCTTTCAGGCACAATCCGGCAGTTTCAGGCACAATCTGGATCCGTTTTTTTCTTACGCCGGATCCTTTTTTTTTTCCCATAGAGTTGTATTAGCACCGGATTGTGCCTGAAGGACATGGGTTTCATCCTGCAACGTTTTTTGTGTCCGGTGAAAAAGCCTGAAGGGACGTTTCCGGCAATAAACGCATGGAACGGATGTGTGAATGAACGTTTTCAGCGACCGAATCCATTTTTTTTTTCTCTCTCACTCTCTCTCGCTCTCTCCCGTGCATCAGATTTTCACAATTTACGCCGGATCCGTTTTTAGCAAATTTGCCGGATTTAGCCTGAAAACAGCCTAAGCTACCTATTTGTTTTCCTACACCCCCGCTGTGTTTCTAGTGGCACTGGCAGTATTTCTGAAAACACAATCTTGGAGGTCCTGGCCTTGAGCTTCTCTCCTAGTTCCCGGTAATCATTTTTAAGGACCTTTCACCTACCTATAACTTTGTGGTTAGTACTGACGTGTACCATAACCGTCCCCTGGTTGGTACTAGCAAGTAAGCAGGAGGGGTACAGACGGTAAACTAGGCCACAGACTGACCAGTAGAAAACCTACAATGCTTGTGTAACTTGTAATGGTAAGTGACAAGTGCAAACTGCACTAATTGGCGAGCACAGTGTTCTCTAGACTCAGACGTTATGAATTGTAGAGAAAGGGCGGAAAGAAACTAGAAGAGTCCACTTAACAGTGACACAAAACTGAGTGCTTGCAGGAATCTGTTCCCCCTGTGAGCTTGCTATCCTATGAGGAGGAAGACGCCGAGGTGCTTCTGTGCCCCACACAACCTAAGTGCTGCATTGGAAGGCGGAAGAGGTAGAGTCAGAGGGACGGGAACCCGTCGTGCAGAGACACCGCCGCTGATTGGCCAAAAGACCACCCTGTTAGGCCAGGAGTAACGCGGCCACCGACCGGGAGTGAGAGCCACCAGCAGCACCTGACCCCTGCACAAGGACCGACCCCTGCACAAGGACCGACCCCCTTGTATTCCCTGGAGCTGTACACCGGTAACTACCAACCCAAAGAAAGGAATACAGGAGTGTTGGGTGAGTGGAGAGGCCCTGCTCTAGAACGGGCTCCAAACACCCTGACACATTCCATGACATAATACGACGTCATGCAATTTTGAGGGGTTAATCCATTTGATAATTTCTTCCTTTATATCTCTTTCTAGGAAAGCTGGGCAACAGCTATGGCTACTTTCACACATCAGGTTTTTTGCATCAGGCACAATACAGCGAATTTTTTAAAAAATGGATCCATGTGTTTATTTTTCCGCCAGATCCGTTTTTTTTTCATAGTGTTGTATTAGCGCCGGATGTCCCAACGCTTCATCCGTTTTTTTGCCGGATCTCTCCCTCTCACCCCGGAACAGGAAGTCACTCTATCCCTGATCCGTCGAGTCAGTTTTCCACTATTTGTGACGGATCCGTTTTTTCAAAAATTAGCCGAATTGTGTCTGAAACAAAAAAGCTGATGTGTGAAAGTAGCCTAATATAGACATGACTACAGGTCTAACTAGAGTTCCCTCTCTCCATAACTACTAAGATTTGCTCATATTCGTCAGACAGACTGCACAAGAGGTCAGTCAAAAAGAATTTATTTTTACAGTTGTAAAGTTTTATAGAGCACATTTAATCCATGAATTCTGGACATCTTTTATGTAATATATTCACGGTATCAACAGCCTGGCAGATCTGATGTCATGTTGTCTCTACACGATTTCTTATACTCCAGATGATCGAAATCTGATGAAGTTTGTAATTCAGACGTTATCGATGTAACGTTATCGTGCCGCCCTGGATCTGTTGATGTCTTAATAGTACAGCAACAGAAAATTGCCCTAAAAAATCTAGATGGTTGGGCCTTTCTTTCTCTGCTGTAGATGTTCCTCCTGAGACATTTTGGAATCCACCACTTTCTTTGTGATGTTATATTCTCCTCTTCCACACTGATTTTATCAAGATCAAAGCAAGTTTGGAATTTTCTTAATAAAACAATCTTATCTTGTTTTTCTAGAACTTCAATATCCTTCACCCCATCTTCCATCTCCTCTCCTTCCTCACCCATATCATCATCTTCTCTCTCAAATATCGTCATCAGACTGGGCCAAGCTGAGACCAGTCCAAATGTCTTAGGCCAGAATACTGGCTTTGCATCCTCGACCATCTTCTTCCGTATTTCATCTGGATACTCTTCAGTCTCCGTTTTCATATCAAAGTGCATAGCTATGCTACAAACACTCAGCCGCCAACTACAACCGTCAGTTTAGTAGATGCCAAGCGGAACCTTCTCTGGAGTGCGTGATGTCATAATGCTCAGGCCTCATAGAAAACAACAGCGATAGTTTAAAGGGCTCAGACAGATTATTCGCTGCAGATTACAATATCTGCTTCAACTTTCAAACTACTATACCAGATTTGGTTGACAAATATTGGTAAATGGGACAACAGTTCTGGTGATGAAATTGGCAATACGTAGTAATCTTTAGTAGGCCCCTGCCTCTCATTTGTCACCACACTAAGTGGCCAGATGGACTGTCACAATGACAAAAACTATGGCAATATGTTTTGCTGTGAGTTGGGCCGGTTTTTCAAAGTAAGCGGTAATGACTTCTTGCTTTGCAGATAAATAGCAGTGTTATGCATCAAAACCAGGCAGCCATTAACAATTTGCAAATAGCAATTCATGGTGAATCCACAGCATGGATTTTGGCTGCACCGCTTCCACACTGAGGCTATTACATGAAAGCATGAAATAATTTCCTCCAAATCCCTGATGGCTGCACACATATCTATCTTCTAGCATGGACTGAAATGACTAAAGCTTCACAATCAAAACCACTGGTGGTATTCCTTACCACCAGATACAATATTCCGCAAGGATCTGGTGTGCATCAAGAGTCCAAAGTTCAGCTTGAGTACCAAACTTGACCACGAACCCCATATAAGTCAATGGAGACTCTGCCCATTTTGTAATACCAGCTAAGGCAAAGCAGACAGCTGGGGCTGATATTAATAATCTGGAAAGGGCCATGGATATTGGTCCCTTCCCAGCTTAAGACCAGCTCACAGCTATCTGCTTTCCCTTGGCTGGTTATTAAAAATAGAGTTGTTGTTTTTTTTTTAATTATTTATTTATTTTACACGGTCAGACCAGGTCACGTGCTGCGCCGGCCAATCACAGCCATGCCATTGCTTAGCATGTCTGTGATGGTGCCGGAAGTGCCCTCCGGCTTAAAGCTTGTTGATTGACTGCCTTGCAGCCTTTCAACAAGCATTATTAGTCCCCTTAAAGGGAACCTGTCACCCCCAAAATCGATGGTGAGGTAAGCTCACCGTCATCAGGGGCTTATCTACAGCATTCTGTAATGCTGTCGATAAGCCCCCGATGTTTCCTGAAAGAGGAGAAGTTAGATTATACTCACCCAGGGTCGGTCCCGCTGTGGTCCGGGTCCGATGGGTGCCTCAGGTCCGCTCCGGCGCCTCCGATCTTCATTCCATGACGTCCTCTTCTGGTCTTCACGCCGCAGCTGCGGTGTACTTTGTCTGCCCTGTTGAGGTCAGAGCAAAGTACTGCAGTGCGCAGGCGTCGGGACAGGTCAGAGAGGCCCGGCGCCTGCGCACTGCAGTACTTTGCCCTGCCCTCAACAGGGCAGACAAGATACACCTGCGCAGGAGCCGCAGCGTGAAGACCTGAAGAGGACGTCTTGGAATGAAGATAGGAGGCGCCGGACCGGACCTATAGTAAGAAATGATTGTCACTAGGTGTCCGATACAAACCCCGAATTTTACAGTTCGGCTTCGCTCAGCCCTAATCAACAGCAAAACATTGACCATCAGCATTACATTACTGTCTTTGCATGTAAATTGAGCCAGCTCATGCGTTTCCTGCAGAAAGTCCAGTTATCATGCATCTTGTATATCCTGACCCCTCTCCCCTCTCTATCTGCCCTAAGAATGTACATGGTGAGCAATATATGCAGTACAAGACTTTTTTTTTTTATTTTTAATGTCCAACCTTTGACACCTACTAGTGAAGTGCAATTCCTTACAGATATACACAGTGGTTGATCTGAGGAAGCCAAGTTGTCAGGGTGTATGTCACCGTGGCTTAATATGATGTAGGGTTTAAATGTGAAATAACATTCCGCATACTGGGGGATGAGGGAGATGAAGCTGTGATGTCGGCATAACATGAGGACTCTCAATTAGTAAAATGGGCTGTAATCATTTTAAGCTGCATACCACCCCCCCCCCCCCCCACACACACACACACACACAACCTTATTTTAATATGTTACAGTTATATGAAAAAGTTTGGGCACCCCTATTAATCTTAAGCTTAATGTTTTATACAAAATTGTTTTTTTGCAACAGCTATTTCAGTTTCATATATCTAATAACTGTTGGACACAGTAATGTTTCTGCCCTGAAATGAGGTTTATTGTACTAACAGAAAATGTGCAATCTGCATTCAAACAAAATTTGACAGGTGCATAAGTATGGGCACCCTTATCATTTTCTTGTTTTAAATACTCCTACCTACTTTTTACTGACTTACTAAAGCACTTTTTTTTTGGTTTTCTAACCTCACTGAGCTTTGAACTTCATAGCCAGGTGTATGCAATCATGAGAAAAGCTACTTAAAGTGGCCACTTGCAAGTTGTTCTCCTGTTTGAGTCTCCTCTGAAGAGTGGCATCATGGGCTCCTCAAAACAACTGTCTAATGATCTGAAAACAAAGATTATTCAACATAGTTGTTCAGGGGAAGGATACAAAAAGCTGTCTCAGAGATTTAACCTTTCAATTTCCACCTCCAGAGAGCTGCAGCATCACCTTGCTGCAGATGGTGTCACTGTGCATCGGTCAACTATACAACGCACTTTGCACAAGGAGAAGCTGTATGGGAGAGTGATGCGAAAAAGGCGTTATGCATGGCGGCCAAAAAACACAGCATTCCAAGAAAAACACTTGCTACCCACAGTAACATTTGGTGGAGGCTCCATCATGCTTTGGGGCTGTGTGGCCAATGCCGGCACCGGGAATCTTGTTAAAGTTGAGGGACGCATGGATTCCTCTCAGTATCAGCAGATTCTTGACAATAATGTTCATGAATCAGTGACAAAGTTGAAGTTACGCAGGGGATGGATTTTTCAGCAAGACAATGATCCAAAACACCGGTCCAAATCTACTCAAGTATTCATGCAGAGGAACAATTACACTGTTCTGGAATGGCCATCCCAGTCCCCAGACCTGAATATCATTGAACATTTGTGGGATCATTTGAAGAGGGCTGTCCGTGCTCGGTGACCATCAAACTTAACTGAACTGGAATTGTTTTGTAAAGAGGAATGGCCAAAAAAACCTTCATCCAGGATCCAAGAACTCATTAAAAGCTACAGGAAGCGACTAGAGGCTGTTATTTTTGCAAAAGGAGGATCTACTAAACATTAATGTCACTTTTCTAGTGGGGTGCCCATACTTATGCACCTGTCAAATTTTGTTTGAATGCAGATTGCACGTTTTCTGTTAGTACAATAAACCTCACTTCAAGGTAAAAGCATTACTGTGTCCAACAGTTATTAGATATATGAAACTGAAATAGCTGTTGCAAAAAAAAACAATTTTTATAAAACATTAAGCTTAAGATTAATAGGGGTGCCCAAACTTTTTCATATAACTGTATATTGTGACTGATGCTGTAAAAAGGGTTAATTTGAGGATGTCCCCTCTAATGATCTTACCAGGTTCACAAGTCACTGCTTTATTCGATGTGTGGCACCATCATTTTCATTGTGTCCTTCTGCTTACTTGCTATTATTTATTTTATATATACATTTTTACTTTTTTTTAGACACCAAATGTAAGTTCCCCAAGACAACAATCATGCAAAACATCCAGACAACATCCCAATAAAAAGTAAGTGAACCCCCAGTTCCTGTACAGTAGAACTGGTGTAATGTGATGCACCAGTTCTAAACCGCTGAATTGACTCAGTCACTCCAGTGCTCCCGGATCATCGCTCCTTACCTTCTTCTCCCACTCCTGACACACTGATAGCAACACCGCAGAAGAAATGCTAACACAGACTTCCAGGATCCGTTGTTTCAGATGCTGCACATCTCGTATCTTCACAGCATAGACTATTGCCTTCAGGTGACCCCAAAGAATCTGAAACAACGGATACTGGAAGCCTGTGCTAGCATTTCTTCTGCAGTGTTGCTATCAGTGTGTCAGGAGTGAGAGAAGAGGGTTGCATTGACAATCCAACACAATGGGCAGCACTTTGAACATATTTTATAAGTGGTCATGAACATGTAAATAACTCCTCAAAGAATAAAGTTATGTTAAAACCAAGCACACCATTGTTTTTTCTTGTGAAATTCTCAATAAGTTTGATGTCACATGACCCTCTTACCCATTGAAAAAAAATAAAGTTGGATCCAAAATGGCCGACTTCAAAATGGCCGCCATGGTCACCACCCATCTTGAAAAGTTTTCCCCCTCCCACATACTAATGTGCCACAAACAGGAAGCTGATGTCACCAACCATTCCCATTATATTTAGGTGTGTCCCTATAAATGGCCCACCCTGTATACTACATTTCGAATTGGAGATATTGGCTATAGTGATGAGCGAATATACTCGTTACTCGAGATTTCTCGAGCACGCTCCGGTGTCCTCCAAGTATTTTTTAGTGCTCGGAGATTTAGTTTTTCCTGCCCCAGCTGAATGATTTACATCTGTTAGCCAGCATAAGTACATGTGGGGATTCCCTAGCAACCAGGCAACCCCCACATGTGCTTATGCTGGCTAACAGATGTAAATCATTCAGCTGGGGCAGGAAAAACTAAATCTCCGAGCACTAAAAAATACTCGAGAAATCTCGAGTAACGAGTATATTCGCTCATCACTAATTGGCTATTATTATTATTACCATTACTAATAGTAATAATAATACACCCACTCCATATTGGGCTAGGATCTTGGCGATGGGAGTACCCCTTTAGATCATTTACGGGGCGAGTCCTCCACATGGAGAGCTGACACCAATGAGCTGCTTCCTGCTGCAGTACATATTGGGCGTCTGTCTATGACGTCATTCACACTTACAATTTTTCCACGTACGAGAATAACAGACCAATTTTTTTGGGGGGATCAGAGTTTCATCAGGTGTGACCCGTGTGTCACAAGTTTTTCTCACATGTGGAGGGGAAAAAAAAAGTTTCTCCACCTCCTCCATTCTGACAGTCCATGAAAATGGGACCGTACTCTGATGTCTTCCAAGTGCGGTACGATTTTTCACGAACCCATAGACAAAACCTGAGGTCTGAATGAAGCCTAGTAGAACAATCAATGAAAGTGAGTCTGTAGTTCCGTCACATTCAGGACCAGGATTCAGCCGGGCTCTGATCAGATCAGTGTCGGAGGGTTTGGCAGGAGCCTCATGCATTGCGGAGGGCGGCATTACTGGTCAGCGGGTCCTTTGGCAGAGGTACTGATCATGTAGCTGATGACTGCTGTTGTTATAGGTGCTGCCCGGTTTACCTCGGGGGAAGTCTGGTTCCTTTTGGCCTTGGGACAAGTGTATCTGAACGGTAAGTGTTCTCCTGCCTCTCACATACTACAAGCCGCATGTGATCGCTGGTTCTATAGCAAAGGTCCGTAACGCTGCTCTGTGCTGTGACAGACAGACGCCTCGTGGATTCCAGAGACGGCCGTGCATTTTTAGACACATACACTTTTATGGCAGAGTTGCAGCTTATCGACTGGGGGTGACCGAGTTGGATCAGCCACAATACAAATGAAGTAAAGGGTAGTCTGTCTTAAAAAAAAAAAAAATGTCCCAGCATGGTGTGGAAAAAAAAAAACAAATATAGTTACCTGCTGCTCCAGTTACCTGCTTTTTCCACTACAGTTTCTCTCCTGTCGCTGCCTGCTTCCTTCACCGGTCCTTGTGCTTCTGGCCTGGAAGGACACGTGATCGTTGCCGCCCTTCATTGACACGTGATCGTTGCCGCCCTTCATTGACACGTGATCGTTGCCGCCCTTCATTGACACGTGATCGTTGCCGCCCTTCATTGACACGTGATCGTTGCCGCCCTTCATTGACACGTGATCGTTGCCGCCCTTCATTGACACGTGATCGTTGCCGCCCTTCATTGACACGTGATCGTTGCCGCCCTTCATTGACACGTGATCGTTGCCGCCCTTCATTGACACGTGATCGTTGTCGCCCTTCATTGACACGTGATCGTTGCCGCCCTTCATTGGTAGCAGCACTGACCAATGCATGATCTTTCCATGCAACCCAAACAGGACCTCTGCAGCCAATCGGGGTCCTCACTGCAGCTAGTGATTGGCTCTAAGGGTCACATGGCCTTTTGTATGGATGAGAAAGCACAGAGACTTGTGGGTGACCTGAGCAGCACTAAGGAAGGCACAACGGGGGATCAACACATCAGAGTCATTTTCTTCTTTTTCACTCTTTTTTTTAATGTTTTTGGATATTTTTTATACAAGTAGTGGTGGAAAACACTTAACACTTATTTTTCTTATATAGCACCATCATATTCCGCAGTGAGCACATACAAATTCCTTGCGCATGTTGTACTTGGTAGGATTTAAACCCAGGACCCCAGAGCTGTAAGGCTGCAGTGCTAACCACTGAGCCACCCTGCTGACCTTGGTTGCACAGAGCATTCATTGTGCTTGATAGCAGAGGATTCCCCCAGTTTTTCAATTTGTGCATCCATTTGTTTCCCTCAAAATTTGGCACATACTCTGTCAGAAAATATGGTGCACCAAACACTATCTACATATACAATATTGTACACATCCTTCCCTCTCGTACTGATCGTTCTGATCATTTCCCCCCCCCCAAACTTGATATGTGATCTGTTGCACTTGGGATAATTTTACAGAAGAAGAAAATCTGTAAAACGACCAGTAGGTGGCGCTATTAGTCTTTTACAGCCTACAGGCAGAGAAGAAGTATTAGGCTATATTCACACTTTGCGGATTTTGCTGCGGATCCGCAGCGGATTTGACCGCTGCGGATCCGCAGCAGTTTCCCATGAGTTTACATTACAATGTAAACCTATGGGAAACAAAAAACGCTGTGCACATGCTGCAGAAAAATCCGCGCGGAAACGCTGTGGATTACATTCCGCAGCATGTCACTTCTTTTCTGCGGATTTTCACCTGCTCCAATAGAAAACTGCAGTTGAAAATCCGCAGAAGAAAACGCAGTAAAAACCGCGATAAATCCGCAGTAAAAACCGCGATGGGTTTTCACTGCGGATTTTGCAATTCCGCTGCGGAAAAATCCGCAGTGGAATCTGCAAAGTGTGCACATAGCCTTAATGATAGTGCAGGGAAAGAACAGCACTCAGTAAGGCTATGTGCACACGTTCAGGAATGTCTGCACAATTTTCCTGAACAAAACCTGACTTTTTCTGCAGGAAGTCCAACATGCCAGATCCTTCTCTCCCCCGACCTCATCTGTCATCTTTGCCTAATGTCTCTGGTGGCCTTTAGTGCCATACATTTATTGAGGAGGATCCTGACTATTGGCTTATGCCCCCCATACACTTTAGATGCTTGTCGCTTTAATGTTGGTTTTGCCGGCAGTTATCTCTTGACTCTCCCGTTCTCACAAACCGTCACTCTGCTGAGCACTCCTGTGTTCTCTAAGAGAGCGCCGCTGCCAGACATGTCTGATGGCGTCTTAATTGTTAGAGCTCAATGGAATCAGCAGACTGAAATCGGATATTTCGGATCCTTTTTCCCCCCGACATCATCTCTTAGGGGTCCCCGCGCATATTAGACTTTTGGTCAAACCTATCGATATCGGTGAATTCAACTTGCCATAAACTAATGAGTTTAGGGGTCTTCAAGGCCTTCAAACCCATTAGGTAAGTCATCAGAACCCATCCATTTAAGCTGGATATCTTGACTATCTGATGTGTATGGAGGCCTCCCAACTCTCGCTCAAGAGGTGATGTCTGCGGAGAGAAGGAACCAGGGTGTTTCATTTCAACTGCCGATCATTTTTTTTTTCTTGGGAAATAAGTCGCTACCAGAGGTCCCTGACGACAGCTCTCCTATGGCGTACTCATCAGCTTGGCCGAATGTTCCTGTGTAATGTGCAAACTGCCTCCTCAGAAATGAAGAGGACTTGAACTCTAGTGCCAGGTGCCACCTACTGGAAGTAGCAATCCTACGAGTCACTATTGACCTGTTAACAAACCTTACCACATAACTTAGGAGGAAAGGCAAACCAGAATCTTTATTTGAAGACTCGTGTTTCAAGCAAGCTGGAGATCTGATTTGGCTGTTAGAGAGGCTTCTGACTGAGGTCTAAGACGTATCTTCTCTCCTTGTAGAGTGACATGCCAGTGTAAGGTGACTTATATGCAATGCTCCTCTGGGAAATTAAATCTACAGAGACGGGAGGGATATAGCTGCTGCCGACCTCTGTCTAGTGTGTGTGGCCCGTTGCGCTTTGCGGTTTGGTCTTCAGATTAAGCTCTAAGCAGCAATTTAGTTTGGCAAGATCTTTCCTGGTGACGTTACATGAAGTCTTCTGATCAATCCCGTGTTGACATGTTCGGTAAACCACTGACCACACTTTGCTCATCGTTCTTTCTTTCCTGCAGAGCCTGTAACCAGCTGCGCTGCACCTCCTGCGATTTCAGCATTGTGACATTTGAGGACTACAAATGGGACGCGTCCTGCGACTACCTCTTCTTCAGGTACTCCGCTTAGTGTAAGGTAATAATTGGAGACACCATGAACATTTTCTACTCAGTACCAGGCAGGCGGCACTAAGCTCCTTATCGGTGCGCGGCTGAGCAATACCTCTCTACCGATGGGAGCTCCGTGGATTCAATATCCTCACGATTATAACTTTATGTTACACCACTATTATGTGGTTGCGGGTAAAGAGAAACAGAAACTACTCGAGAGGCGGCCTCTGCACCCACTAAAAGATCAGTGAAGAATTCTGCTTGAAGACAGGAAATTCTCTCCAGTGGAAAGTAAAAGTGTTTCGGCCCGTGTGAATTAATGTTAAGTCTACACACCCTTGGTACAATGTCAGGGTTTTGTCATGTAAAAAAAAAATCATACCAAGAATCATTTCAGAACTTTTTCCACCTTTTTAAATGTTGCCCATAATCTGTACACAGCCATTGAAAAATAACCTTTAATCTTTAAGGGTGTAAAAAGGAAAATAACGGAGTTGCATGAATATGCACACCCTTATACTAATACTTTCTTGAAGTATCCTTTGAATTTGTGACAGTAGTCAGTCTTTTTGGGTCAGCATATTAGCATAGCACATATAGAATTGGCAATCTTTGCCCACTCTTCCTTGCAGTAGCTGCCAATCTGTCACTGCACAGGCATTTCCTGTGTACAGCGCCCTCAGGTCACCCAGAGATCAATTGCATCCAGGTCTGGGCTCTGGTTGATTTATTCCAAAATGTTCATCTTGTTCTGGCGAAGCCATTATTTTGTTTATCTGGAGGTATGCTTAGTGTTGTTGCCTACTAAAAGGTGAAATCCCACTTCATCTTCAGCTGTTTAACAGAAGCCTGAACGTTTTATTGCAAAATTCACTGATATTTGGAACTGTTCATAATTCCCTCCACCCTGACCAAACATCCAGTTTCAGTTGCTGAAAAAACACAGCCTCAAAGAATAATGCTGCCTCCACCATGCCTTACTGTGGGTACGGTGTTCTTTTGATGATGTGCAATGTTGGTTTTGCACCAAGCATACCTATTTGAATTATGGCTAAAAAGTTCAATTCTCTCACTATAACACATTTTTCACATATGCTTTTGGCAGAATTGAGGCAGATTTTGGCAAAACATAGCCAGGCTTGGATGTTGACAGGTGCTGTTCTGGGCACTACGTGTTCTTCTGTTTTGGTCCTATGTGTGACTGTTTATTACCAAAATTTTCTTGCATACAAACAGTGCTTGTGCGGGATAATCCCTCCATAATATGGCACCAAATGGAACAGGTCAGATTTGTAGCAATCAGGTTCTGTACCAGAATCCCTCTCCAAAAACCTAATGAATACGTGAACGGCTTCCAATAAACAATGTGTATATTACAGTTACAGCATCACTGCACACCGGCATAGATGTCAGTCGCCATCTAAATTCTGGAAATATAATAAAGACTTGAATAGAAAGGGACATTTTTATTTCTGGTGTCATGGCGGACAGGTGGAAGTCTACCTGCCTGCAGGAGCGCTAACATTTTTTTCCAAAACGTTGTGTTGCTGAAAAGATAAATGTCCCTGTCCTTAGATCATATTCGCATGTTGCTGAGAATCCTTCATATCTCAGGGTGTAAAAATGTGACACCATGATGACACTTTGTAAGAAGTCTGTAGATATAAAAAGAAAAAGCTGAAGCTACAGCGGTGGAGCAACGGTGAGCTCGTGCTTTATACTAGAGCAATGCATATCCAACCGTTCTTTATTATACCTCCATTACTGGGTCTATACCCAAACCAAGAAAACCGCAAAAATGCTGAACAGAAATCCAAAAAGTGATTTATATGGGGCAGGGGCAATAATCGAGATGGGAGCCGTGGATGCGTTTACAGGGGCAATAATCGAGACGGTAGCCGTGGATGAATATACAGGGGCAGTAATTGGGATGGCATCGGTGGATGCATATATAAGGCCAATAATCGGGATGAGATCTGTGGATGCATTTACAGGGGCAATAATCGAGACGGTAGCCGTGGATGAATATACAGGGGCAATAATTGGGATGGGATCGGTGGATGCATATATAAGGCCAATAATCGGGACGAGATCTGTGGATGCATTTACAGGGGCAATAATCGAGATGGTAGCCGTGGATGAATATACAGGGGCAATAATTGGGATGGCATCGGTGGATGCATATATAAGGGCAATAATCGGGACGAGATCTGTGGATGCCTTTACAGGGGCAATAATCGAGACAGTAGCCGTGGATGAATATACAGGGGCAATAATTGGGATGGGATCGGTGGATGCATATATAAGGCCAATAATCGGGACGAGATCTGTGGATGCATTTACAGGGGCAATAATCGAGACGGTAGCCGTGGATGAATATACAGAGGCAGTAATTGGGATGGCATCGGTGGATGCATATATAAGGGCAATAATCGGGACGAGATCTGTGGATGCCTTTACAGGGGCAATAATCGAGACTGTAGCCGTGGATGAATATACAGGGGCAATAATTGGGATGGGATCGGTGGATGCATATATAAGGCCAATAATCGGGACGAGATCTGTGGATGCATTTACAGGGGCAATAATCGAGACTGTAGCCGTGGATGAATATACAGGGGCAATAATTGGGATGGGATCGGTGGATGCATATATAAGCCCAATAATCGGGACGAGATCTGTGGATGCATTTACAGGGGCAATAATCGAGACGGTAGCCGTGGATGAATATACAGGGGCAATAATTGGGATGGCATCGGTGGATGCATATATAAGGGCAATAATCGGGACGAGATCTGTGGATGCCTTTACAGGGGCAATAATCGAGACTGTAGCCGTGGATGAATATACAGGGGCAATAATTGGGATGGGATCGGTGGATGCATATATAAGGCCAATAATCGGGACGAGATCTGTGGATGCATTTACAGGGGCAATAATCGAGACTGTAGCCGTGGATGAATATACAGGAGCAATAATTGGGATGGCATCGGTGGATGCATTTACGAGGGCAATAATTGGGAGTGGATCGGTGGATGCGTATATAGGGGCAATAATCCAGACGGGAACAGTAGATGCGTATACAGGGGCAATAATCCAGACTGGAACAGTAGATGCGTATACAGGGGCAATAATCCAGATGGGAACAGTAGATGCGTTTACAGGGGCAATAATCCAGAAGGGAACAGTAGATGCGTATACAGGGGCAATAATCCAGACTGGAACAGTAGATGCGTATACAGGGGCAATAATCCAGACTGGAACAGTAGATGCGTATACAGGGGCAATAATCCAGACGGGAACAGTAGATGCGTTTACAGGGGCAATAATCGATACGGAGTAGTGGATATGTTTACATGGGCAATAGTTGGAACAGGAGTGGTGGAATAATCGAGACGGGACTTTCACCCAAACACTTGAAATGTCTCTTTCTAGTCAGGTCTTTACCTCTTTTTCCATGGTTTTGTATCATTTAGATGGCGACTGACATCTATGCCGGTGTGCACTGATGCTGTAACTGTAATATACACAAGTTTATTGGAATCCGTTCACGTAAATTAGGTGCCATATTATGGAGGGATTCTCCCCCACAAGCATTGTTTGTGTTTGTATGGGAGAAAATGTTAGTAATAAACAGTTGCACATAGGACTGGAATGGGAGCACACGGAGTGCCCAGGGCAGCACCTGTCAACGCCAGGAGGACCATGTGACCCCTTAACGTATGTGGGGGTTTGTTTGTTTTTTTCATTTCTGAGGTGGTCAAAAACGATTATTTTTCTAGTAGAAACTTCTCTTTCTTTGCAGAGTTTTGGAGGAGTGTTTTGTTTTTGGATAAGGACTAGTGATGAGCGAGTGTACTCGTTGCTCGGGTTTTACAGAGCACGCTGGGGTGGTCTCCGAGTATTTGTAAGTTTAGTTTTTGTTGAAGCAGCTGCATGATTTACAGCTACTAGCCAGCTTGAGTACATGTGGGGGTTGCCTGGTTGCTAGGGAATCCCCACATGTAATCAAGCAGGCTAAAAGTCGCAAATCATTCAGCTGAGGCGAAGAAAACTAAATCTCCGAACACTAACAAATACTCGGAGGTCACCCGAGCGTGCTCTGTAAAACCCGAGCAATGAGTACATTCGCTCATCACTAATCAGGACACATGAGCCCATTATTACACAGTCACAAAAGGAAGTGACTTAAGGGGGTTTTCCGATCTCGTACGTTTATGTATTTATGATATACCAAAATATAGAGTAGATGCTGTTCCCACCAATAGGACCTGTATCTGTCTGGTGGATGGGACCCCGTCGTGGTTTGAAATCTACAAATGAATAGTGATTACGACCATCTCCACTGGCAGTGACAATGTGGTCAGGCCTTGTTCTCGCGATAGATGTGGCCTCCTCATTTACTGACCTTTACAGCAGATCCTGTGGATTTGCCATAAATGTCACCTTTAAAGGGGTTTTCTCAAGTTGTATCTTCAGCAGCACGTCGCTCCCAGCCTCCTGCCTTCTTGGGGGTGGTGTGATCTTGAAGATTGATAACTCTTGACCTTGGAGCATGGTTCTGCCACTAGCCCGAACTAAGCGCTCTCCTGGACTGTGAGGAGTTTGCCTCTGCAACGTGGGAGACTGAGCCCGGCTGGATCCAGCGATATAGACTCTTGAGAACAGGGATGATTTTTAATAAGGGATGAATTATAAAGTTGCCTGATTTTACAATCACGTTGTAATTTTACCCATTTATAAACTGGAGACTAGAGATGAGCATGCTCAGGTGCGGATGTTCGACAGCCACAGCACATGCAGGGATTGCCTAACAAACAGATCTAACATCCATGAGACATGCAGCTGCGGGGACTCGAACATATAATTCAAGCACGCTGAAGACACTCGGTTAGCACCCGAGCATGCTCAGATAACACTTTGTCACCTTATCCAAGCACGTTCACTCATCACTACTGGAGACAACTCCTTTAAAGGATTACCACATGTGATGAAATAGATTAAGAAATCTTTCGAAGTGTTACCATTAAAGGGTTTGTCCGGAACTTTAACATTGATGGCTATCTTTAGGATAGGTCACCAATGTCTCATGAGTGGGAGTGGGGCACCTTGGACCCCCGCCAATCAGCTGTTCCCAGTGTTGGCGGCGACCATAACTGCTCAGTTGCAGAGCTGCACAGCTCCGTCTATTGTATAGTGGCCGCGGACAGGTACTGTACATCTGTTCTCTATTGGTTTGAATAGGTGGCGGATGTGTAGTACCTGGCCGTGGCCACTATTCCGACGATAGAGCTGTGCTGTGAATCTCCATAACTGAGCCGTTGCATCCAACACCAAGAGCAGCTGATTAGCGGGGTACCGCGTGTCGCCGTCCCCCCCACCTCCCCCCACAGATCAGATATTGATGACCTGTCTTAAGGATAGGCCATCATTGTTAAAGTCTTGGGCAACCCCTTTAAGGAGAAAATCAAATCACAAGTCAAATATTCTGGACCACCAATGACCAGAGCAACAAGAGACAGAGCCGTGGCCGGTGAGGCTTGTCCCGAGGCCACAGAACAGGACCTCTGCTTTCCTCGGCCATACATGTCGCTTTCCTTCCCGAACGCCTGTCGGCAGGTTGCAGACTGCACTGATTGCCAGCAGAGGGCAGTATTGAGAAATACAAGAGGGTAAAAATGAATGTAGATGGTTTTCCCATCCGGGGTCATCATGTCATTGACATGCAGAGTATGAACTCTCTAGTGCAGGATATTCAGTAAACTATGGAGACTCTTACATTCTTGTGTTGTATCGCACACTTATATCATCGTGATTCGGTAGCTAATAATTTTGGTTTTGGCATCTTACAGGAACAGTGTTCCCGATCACAGCAAACTCCAGACCCGGATGGTGAAGAAGAAGGGAGCGCGAGCCTACGCCTGCCAGTGTAGCTGGAGGTCCATCCAGCAACTCGCCCACCTCTCCGCAGAGGAGCCGCTGCGCTGGGTTTGTGGCACGCATTCAGATTGAGGACTGGCCGGCCGGAGATAAGCAAGAGGTCGTGGGCACCGGTATCACCGATAATGGCTGCAAAGACTTTCACCTCTTCATTAACCTTGCAGCAATGACAGCTGAGGCGACCAGCAGCCGACACCGTAGCGTTCAGCTTATTGTCGGGGGGCTGTCTCGCAGGTAGGGGGTTATTATAGATGGCCTACATCGTCACAGAAATAAAGGTCACGTGAGATCTATAAGATTGCTGCCACTTGCAGTGAAAGGGATTCCTAGATCACAAGTTTAACCTTTCTGCAGTTTTTTGCAGATGAAACCTGTCGAAATATATTGTCTGCTTAGTCACGTGCTTTTATTAAAGAAGAATCTCAAGGTCTCTCCTTGTAGATTGTGAGCCCTCGCGGGCAGGATCCTCTCTCCTCCTGTACCAGTTGTGACTTGTATTGTTCAAGATTATTGTACTTGTTATTATTATGTATACCCCTCCTCACATGTAAAGCGCCAGGGAATAACTGGCGCTATAATAATTACTATAGAAAGGGGTACAACACATTCATACACCAGTTTTATGGGGGGTTTGCCATGTTTATGTGCTATTTTTCTTGAAATTAACATTAATGGCCCATATACTTGCTCCCCTAATATAGGAAAAGCTAATAATATGAGTTATCTCTGAGACTTCATGTACTTTCCAGATGATTGGTGCCCATACACTTCTATGGAGACCTACTGTACCTCAGCAGGATTCCGATTTCCTGTAGCAGATTTTTCAGTTTTAGTTCTTTTACTTCAATATTTTCCTAAATACTTTTTTCATTTATTATTATTATTTATTTTTTTTATTTGCTTCTTAAAAAGCTAAATTAAGCACCTTTCTATTTAGTCTAAGCTCTACCTTATTGCTGCTGTAGTGTCTGTGTAACCTGTTTATGTATCTCTTGCTTCTGACATACAGGTCCTTCTCAAAAAATTAGCATATAGTGTTAAATTTCATTATTTACCATAATGTAATGATTACAATTAAACTTTCATATATTATAGATTCATTATTCACCAACTGAAATTTGTCAGGTCTTTTATTGTTTTAATACTGATGATTTTGGCATACAACTCCTGATAACCCAAAAAACCTGTCTCAATAAATTAGCATATTTCACCCATCCAATCAAATAAAAGTGTTTTTTAATAACAAACAAAAAAACCATCAAATAATAATGTTCAGTTATGCACTCAATACTTGGTCGGGAATCCTTTGGCAGAAATGACTGCTTCAATGCGGCGTGGCATGGAGGCAATCAGCCTGTGACACTGCTGAGATGTTATGGAGGCCCAGGATGCTTCAATAGCGGCCTTAAGCTCATCCAGAGTGTTGGGTCTTGCGTCTCTCAACTTTCTCTTCACAATATCCCACAGATTCTCTATGGGGTTCAGGTCAGGAGAGTTGGCAGGCCAATTGAGCACAGTAATACCATGGTCAGTAAACCATTTACCAGTGGTTTTGGCACTGTGAGCAGGTGCCAGGTCGTGCTGAAAAATGAAATCTTCATCTCCATAAAGTATTTCAGCCGATGGAAGCATGAAGTGCTCCAAAATCTCCTGATAGCTAGCTGCATTGACCCTGCCCTTGATGAAACACAGTGGACCAACACCAGCAGCTGACATGGCACCCCACACCATCACTGACTGTGGGTACTTGACACTGGACTTCAGGCATTTTGGCATTTCCTTCTCCCCAGTCTTCCTCCAGACTCTGGCACCTTGATTTCCGAATGACATGCAAAATTTGCTTTCATCAGAAAAAAGTACTTGGGACCACTCAGCAACAGTCCAGTGCTGCTTCTCTGTAGCCCAGGTCAGGCGCTTCTGCCGCTGTTTATGGTTCAAAAGTGGCTTTACCTGGGGAATGCGGCACCTGTAGCCCATTTCCTGCACACGCCTGTGCACGGTGGCTCTGGATGTTTCCACACCAGACTCAGTCCACTGCTTCCTCAGGTTCCCCAAGGTCTGGAATCGGTCCTTCTCCACAATCTTCCTCAGGGTCCGGTCTCCTCTTCTCGTTGTACAGCGTTTTCTGCCACATTGTTTCCTTCCAACAGACTTACCATTGAGGTGCCTTGATACAGCACTCTGGGAACAGCCTATTTGTTGAGAAATTTCTTTCTGGGTCTTACCCTCTTGCTTGAGGGTGTCAATGATGGCCTTCTTGACATCTGTCAGGTCGCTAGTCTAAAGGTACCGTCACACATAGCGACGCTGCAGCGATACCGACAACGATCCGGATCGCTGCAGCGTCGCTGTTTGGTCGCTGGAGAGCTGTCACACAGACAGCTCTCCAGCGACCAACGATCCCGAGGTCCCCGGTAACCAGAGTAAACATCGGGTAACTAAGCGCAGGGCCGCGCTTAGTAACCCGATGTTTACCCTGGTTACCATCCTAAAAAGTAAAAAAACAAACGCTACATACTTACCTTCTGCTGTCTGTCCTCGGCGCTCTGCTTCTCTGGTCTGGCTGTGAGCGCCGGGCAGCCAGAAAGCAGAGCGGTGACGTCACCGCTCTGCTTTCCGGCTGACCGACGCTCACAGCCAGAGCAGGAGGAGAGCAGAGCACAGCGCTGGAGGACAGACGGCTGTAGGTAAGTATGTAGTGTTTGTTTTTTTACTTTTAGGATGGTAACCAGGGTAAACATCGGGTTACTAAGCGCGGCCCTGCGCTTAGTTACCCGATGTTTACCCTGGTTACCAGCAAAGACATCGCTGAATCGGTGTCACACACGCCGATTCAGCGATGTCTACGGGGAGTCCAGCGACGAAATAAAGTTCTGGACTTTCTTCCCCGACCAGCGATCTCCCAGCAGGGGCCTGATCGCTGCTGCCTGTCACACTGGACGATATCGCTAGCGAGGACGCTGCAACGTCACGGATCGCTAGCGATATCGTCTAGTGTGACAGTACCTTTACCCATGATGGGGGTTTTGAGTAATGAACCAGGCAGGGAGTTTATAAAAGCCTCAGGTATCTTTTGCATGTGTTTAGAGTTAATTAGTTGATTCAGAAGATTAGGGTAATAGGTCGTTTAGAGAACCTTTTCTTGATATGCTAATTTATTGAGACAGGTTTTTTGGGTTATCAGGAGTTGTATGCCAAAATCATCAGTATTAAAACAATAAAAGACCTGACAAATTTCAGTTGGTGGATAATGAATCTATAATATATGAAAGTTTAATTGTAATCATTACATTATGGTAAATAATGAAATTTAACACTATATGCTAATTTTTTGAGAAGGACCTGTACATCTGACCACACTCTGCACCTCGCTGTTTTGGCTCCTACCCTGCCGTCTCTTAGTTTTAGAGATGGTGGCAGTTAAGGGGACGAGATCGTACGTTGTAGACTATAGAGGTAAAAAGCATCCAAGGCTTCAGGGAGGGCTTATAAGTGTATGTTCCCAAAGTCAGTAATCGGCAGCACTTTGGACGCAGCACATGTCTGCTCCGTCCAAAGCGCTGCCGGCTTTTGAACGCAGGTGATTCTGCATGTGTTCACTGAACCGTGCGGATTCACCGCATTCTATACATTGAACTGGTGATATTTATCTTGCGGAGACTGAGCGTGTCTGCAAGATAAATAGACATGCTGCAGTCTGGAAAGACGCGCCGCATGTACGTCTTCTCACGGAAGCCGGAGGCATCCGTGCATGCATAGTGGAGATGGGATTTCTTGAAATCCCATCCACTATGCTGTAACATCTGGCCGCTGCGGATGTATGCAGCATCCGGCCCGCAGCGTTTACTGACCGTGGGAACATACCCTTACTCGGGCTGTACTGTATCAGGGTGTAGATGGTGAGAAGAGCAGACACACAACATCCTGGAGCAGGTTGATCACAAAAACTGTATCTCTGTAGGGATTGCACACACTCAGGAACCTGTCAGGTCGGGTAACGTTATTAACCTGCGGAAAGGGTGAATTTGCAGGTAATAGCGTTCTAAAGGTGCCCGGACGCTGTACTGAAAGTGCAGCACCCAGGAGAAAATGAACTTTATTTCTCCCGGGAGACGCTGGCTAAGGACTCTCTCACGCTTGTGATGAAATCGGATAAGGGCAATCCGATAAAAAATCATTAAGTATGTTAAACTATGGGGCAGCTCCTATCTGCAGTTATCTCATGCCGATTTGACATTGAAAAACCATTGCAGCATGCTGAAAATGGCTGCAAGAATGGAATCGCATACAGGTCTATGGGTGCATGTGAAACCAATATCACCCAAGTGCAGTGCGATTCCCGCGGACTCCGGCAATGGAGGAGATGGAGAAATTAATTTCTCCATCTCCTCCGCACTTGTGCTCCTATTCTCGCATGCGAGAGGATTGGAGCAAAGAGCACTGACACTCGGCTGAGGCTCGCAGCAGAGCTGAGTGTTATTAGCATATAGCATCATATACAGTGGGGCAAAAAAGTATTTAGTCAGTCAGCAATAGTGCAAGTTCCACCACCTAAAAAGATGAGAGGCGTCTGTAATTTACATCATAGGTAGACCTCAACTATGAGAGACAAACTGAGAAAAAAAAATCCAGAAAATCACATTGTCTGTTTTTTTATCATTTTATTTGCATATTATGGTGGAAAATAAGTATTTGGTCAGAAACAAACAATCAAGATTTCTGGCTCTCACAGACCTGTAACTTCTTCTTTAACCCCTCTGTGACCTTAGACGTACTATCCCGTCGAGGTGCCCTGGGCTTATCTGACCCTGGACGGGATAGTACGTCATAGCCGATCGGCCGCGCTCACGGGGGGAGCGCGGCCGATCGCGGCCGGGTGTCAGCTGCTTATCGCAGCTGACATCCGGCACTATGTGCGAGGAGCGGTCACGGACCGCCCCCGGCACATTAACCCCTGGCACACCGCGATCAAAGATGATCGCGATGTGCCGGCGGTGCAGGGAAGCACCGCGCAGGGAGGGGGCTCCCTGCGGGCTTCCCTGAGCCCCCCGCAGCAACGCGATGTGATCGCGTTGCTGCGAGGGTCTCCTCACCTCCCTCCCTGCTCGAGCCCCGGATCCAAGATGGCCGCGGATCCGGGTCCTGCAGGGAGGGAGGTGGCTTCACAGAGCCTGCTCAGAGCAGGCACTGTGAAGGCTGCAGCGCTGCATGTCAGATCAGTGATCTGACAGAGTGCTGTGCAAACTGTCAGATCACTGATCTGTGATGTCCCCCCCTGGGACAAAGTAAAAAAGTAAAAAAAAAAATTTCCAAATGTGTAAAAAAAATAAAAAAAAATATTCCAAAATAATGAAAAAAAAAAAAAAATATTATTCCCATAAATACATTTCTTCATCTAAATAAAAAAAAAAAAACAATAAAAGTACACATATTTAGTATCGCCGCGTCCGTAACGACCCGACCTATAAAACTGTCCCACTAGTTAACCCCTTCAGTAAACACCGTAAGAAAAAAAAAAAAAAAACGAGGCAAAAAACAACGCTTTATTATCATACCGCCAAACAAAAAGTGGAATAACACGCGATCAAAAGGACAGATATAAATAACCATGGTACCGCTGAAAGCGTCATATTGTCCCGCAAAAAAAGAGCCGCCATACAGCATCATCAGCAAAAAAATAAAAAAGTTATAGTCCTGAGAATAAAGCGATGCAAAAATAATTATTTTTTCTGTAAAATAGTTTTTACCGTATAAAAGCACCAAACCATAAAAAAATGATATAAATGAGGTATCGCTGTAATCGTACTGACCCGAAGAATAAAACTGATTTATCAATTTTACCAAACGCGGAACGGTATAAACGCCTCCCCCAATAGAAATTCATGAATAGCTGGCTTTTGGTCATTCTTCCTCACAAAAATCGGAATAAAAAGCGATAAAAAAATGTCACGTGCCCAAAAATGTTTTCAATAAAAACGTCAACTCGTCCCGCAAAAAACAAGACCTCACATGACTCTGTGGACCAAAATATGGAAAAATTATAGCTCTCAAAATGTGGTATTGCAAAAAATATTTTTTGCAATAAAAAGGGTCTTTCAGTGTGTGACGGCTGCCAATCATAAAAATCCGCTAAAAAACTCGCTATAAAAGTAAATCAAACCCCCCTTCATCACCCCCTTAGTTAGGGAAAAATAAAAAAAAATGTATTTATTTCCATTTTCCCATTATGGCTAGGGTTAGGGCTAGGATTAGGGTTAGGGCTAGGGTTAGGGCTAGGGTTAGGGCTAGGGTTAGGGCTAGGGCTAGGGTTAGGGCTAGGGTTAGGGCTAGGGTTAGGGCTAGGGTTAGGGTTAGGGCTAGGGTTAGGGCTAGGGCTAGGGTTAGGGCTAGGGTTAGGGCTAGGGTTAGGGTTGGGGCTACAGTTAGGGTTGGGGCTAAAGTTAGGGTTAGGGTTTAGATTACATTTACAGTTGGGAATAGGGTTGGGATTAGGGTTAGGGGTGTGTCAGGGTTAGAGGTGTGGTTAGGGTTACCGTTGGAATTAGGGTTAGGGGTGTGTTTGGATTAGGGTTTCAGTTATAATTGGGGGGTTTCCACTGTTTCGGCACATCAGGGGCTCTCCAAACACGACATGGCGTCCGATCTCAATTCCAGCCAATTCTGCGTTGAAAAAGTAAAATTGTGCTCCTTCCCTTCCGAGCTCTCCTGTGTGCCCAAACAGGGGTTTACCCCAACATATGGGGTATCAGCGTACTCAGGACAAATTGGACAACAACTTTTGTGGACCAATTTCTCCTGTTACCCTTGGGAAAATACAAAACTGGGGGCTAAAAAATAATTTTTGTGGGAAAACAAAAAGATTTTTTATTTTCACGGCTCTGCGTTATAAACTGTAGTGAAACACTTGGGGGTTCAAAGTTCTCACAACACATCTAGATAAGTTCATTGAGGGGTCTAGTTTCCAATATGGGGTCACTTGTGGGGGGTTTCTACTGTTTAGGTACATTAGGGGCTCTGCAAACGCAATGTGACGCCTGCAGACCAATCCATCTAAGTCTGCATTCCAAATGATGCTCCTTCCCTTCCGAGCCCTCCCATGCGCCCAAACGGTGGTTCCCCCCCCACATATCGGGTATCAGCGTACTCAGGACAAATTGGACAACAACATTTAGGGTCCAATTTCTCCTGCTAACCTTGGAAAAATACAAAACTGGGGGCTAAAATATAATTTTTGTGGAAAAAAAAATATTTTTTATTTGCATGGCTCTGCGTTATAAACTGTAGTGAAATACTTGGGGGTTCAAAGCTCTCACAACACATCAAGATGAGTTCCTTAGGGGGTCTACTTTCCAAAATGGTGTCACTTGTGGGGGGTTTCTACTGTTTAGGTACATTAGGGGCTCTGCAAACGCAATGTGACGCCTGCAGACCATTCCATCTAAGTCTGCATTCCAAATGGCGCTCCTTCCCTTCCGAACCCTCCCATGCGCCCAAACGGTGGTTCCCCCCCACATATGGGGTATCAGCGTACTCAGGCCAAATTGGACAACAACTTTTGGGGTCCAATTTCTCCTGTTACCCTAGGGAAAATACAAAACTGGGGGCTAAAAAATAATTTTTGTGGGAAAAAAAATTTTGTTTTATTTTTATGGCTCTGCATTATAAACTTCTGTGAAGCCCTTGGTGGGTCAAAGTGCTCACCACACATCCAGATAAGTTCCTTAGGGGGTCTACTTTCCAAAATGGTGTCACTTGTGGGGGGTTTCAATGTTTAGGCACATCAGTGGCTCTCCAAACGCAACATGGCGTCCCATCTCAATTTCTGTCAATTTTGCATTGAAAAGTCAAACTGCGGTCCTTCCCTTCCGAGCTCTCCCATGCACCCAAACAGTGGTTTACTGCCACATATGGGGTATCAGCGTACTCAGGACAAATTGGACAACAACTTTTGAGGTCCAATTTCTTCTCTTACCCTTGGAAAAATAAAAAATTGGGGGCAAAAATATAATTTTTGTGAAAAAATATGATTTTTTATTTTTACGGTTCTGCATTATAAACTTCTGTGAAGCACTTGGTGGGTCAAAGTGCTCACCACACATCCAGATAAGTTCCTTAGGGGGTCTACTTTCCAAAATGGTGTCACTTGTGGGGGGTTTCAATGTTTAGGCACATCAGTGGCTCTCCAAACGCAACATGGCGTCCCATCTCAATTTCTGTCAATTTTGCATTGAAAAGTCAAACTGCGCTCCTTCCCTTCCGAGCTCTCCCATGCGCCCAAACAGTGGTTTACTGCCACATATGGGGTATCAGCGTACTCAGGACAAATTGGACAACAACTTTTGAGGTCCAATTTCTTCTCTTACCCTTGGAAAAATAAAAAATTGGGGGCAAAAATATAATTTTTGTGAAAAAATATGATTTTTTATTTTTACGGTTCTGCATTATAAACTTCTGTGAAGCACTTGGTGGGTCAAAGTGCTCACCACACATCCAGATAAGTTCCTTAGGGGGTCTACTTTCCAAAATGGTGTCACTTGTGGGGGGTTTCAATGTTTAGGCACATCAGTGGCTCTCCAAACGCAACATGGCGTCCCATCTCAATTCCTGTCAATTTTGCATTGAAAAGTCAAATAGCGCTCCTTCCCTTCCGAGCTCTCCCATGCGCCCAAACAGTGGTTTACTGCCACATATGGGGTATCAGCGTACTCAGGACAAATTGGACAACAACTTTTTGGGTCCAATTTCTCCTGTTACCCTTGGTAAAATAAAACAAATTGGAGCTGAAGTAAATTTTTTGTGTAAAAAAGTTAAATGTTCATTTTTATTTAAACATTCCAAAAATTCCTATTAAACACCTGAAGGGTTAATAAACTTCTTGAATGTGGTTTTGGGCACCTTGAGGGGTGCAGTTTTTAGAATGGTGTCACACTTGGGCATTTTCTATCATATAGACCCCTCAAAATGACTTCAAATGAGACGTGGTCCCTAAAAAAAAATGGTGTTGTAAAAATGAGAAATTGCTGGTCAACTTTTAACCCTTATAACTCCCTAACAAAAAAAAAAATTGGTTCCAAAATTATGCTGATGTAAAGGAGACATGTGGGAAATGTTACTTATTAAGTATTTTGTGTGACATATCTCTGTGATTTAATTGCATAAAAATTCAAAGTTTGAAAATTGCGAAATTTTCAAAATTTTCGCCAAATTTCCGTTTTTTTCACAAATAAACGCAGGTACTATCAAAGAAATTTTACCACTATCATGAAGTACAATATGTCACGAGAAAACAATGTCAGAATCACCAGGATCCGTTGAAGCGTTTCGGAGTTATAACCTCATAAAGGGACAGTGGTCAGAATTGTAAAAATTGGCCTGGTCATTAACGTGCAAACCACCCTTGGGGGTAAAGGGGTTAAGAGTCTCCTCTTTCCTCCACTCATTACCTGTAGTAATGGCACCTGTTTAAACTTGTTATCAGTATAAAAAGACACCTGTGCACACCCTCAAACAGTCTGACTCCAAACTCCACTATGGTGAAGACCAAAGAGCTGTCAAAGGACACCAGAAACAAAATTGTAGCCCTGCACCAGGCTGGGAAGACTGAATCTGCAATAGCCAACCAGCTTGGAGTGAAGAAATCAACAGTGGGAGCAATAATTAGAAAATGGAAGGCATACAAGACCACTGATAATCTCCCTCGATCTGGGGCTCCACGCAAAATTCCACCCTGTGGGGTCAGAATGATCACAAGAACGGTGAGCAAAAATCCCAGAACCACGCGAGGGGACCTAGTGAATGAACTGCAGAGAGCTGGGACCAATGTAACAAGGCCTACCATAAGTAACACACTACGCCACCATGGACTCAGATCCTGCAGTGCCAGACGTGTCCCACTGCTTAAGCCAGTACATGTCCGGGCCCGTCTGAAGTTTGCTAGAGAGCATTTGGATGATCCAGAGGAGTTTTGGGAGAATGTCCTATGGTCTGATGAAACCAAACGAACTGTTTGGTAGAAACACAACTTGTCGTGTTTGGAGGAAAAAGAATACTGAGTTGCATCCATCAAACACCATACCTACTGTAAAGCATGGTGGTGGAAACATCATGCTTTGGGGCTGTTTCTCTGCAAAGGGGCCAGGACGACTGATCCGGGTACATGAAAGAATGAATGGGGCCATGTATGGTGAGATTTTGAGTGCAAACCTCCTTCCATCAGCAAGGGCATTGAAGATGAAACGTGGCTGGGTCTTTCAACATGACAATGATCCAAAGCACACCGCCAGGGCAACGAAGGAGTGGCTTCATAAGAAGCATTTCAAGGTTCTGGAGTGGCCTAGCCAGTCTCCAGATCTCAACCCTATAGAAAACCTTTGGAGGGAGTTGAAAGTCCGTGTTGCCAAGCGAAAAGCCAAAAACATCACTGCTCTAGAGGAGATCTGCATGGAGGAATGGGCCAACATACCAACAACAGTGTGTGGCAACCTTGTGAAGACTTACAGAAAACGTTTGACCTCTGTCATTGCCAACAAAGGATATATTACAAAGTATTGAGATGAAATTTTGTTTCTGACCAAATACTTATTTTCCACCATAATATGCAAATAAAATGTTAAAAAAACAGACAATGTGATTTTCTGGATTTTTTTTTCTCAGTTTGTCTCCCATAGTTGAGGTCTACCTATGATGTAAATTACAGACGCCTCTCATCTTTTTAAGTGGTGGAACTTGCACTATTGCTGACTGACTAAATACTTTTTTGCCCCACTGTATATATGTTATATATAGCTAATGTGACTCCGGCCTATCAGTCATGCAAATGTGCCGGCGCGGCTACAGTCACCGCTCACAGCACTGCTGCAATGCAGAGCCGGCTGTCAGTCCAAGGGATGGGCTTTTCTTACAGATGCCGCTCACTGTAAAAGCCTTCTGCAATGTGACACGTTCCACATCAGTGGAGAAAAGATCCCTCGTGGCCTGTAGATGGGGAAATCGGTGCAGGAATGAAGCTGTGCTGATCTATGAGAACCAGTGAAGGCAACAGCTAGTGATGAGCGAATATACTCGTTGCTCGGGTTTTCCCCAGTGACCTCCGAGTATTTGTTAGTGTTCGGAGATTTAGATTTCATTGCGGCAGCTGAATGATTTACAGCTACTAGCTAGGCTGAGTACATGTGGGGGTTGCCTGGTTGCTAGCGAATCCCCACATGTACTCAGCCTGGCTAGTAGCTGTAAATCATTCAGCTGCCGCGATGAAATCTAAATCTCCGAACACTAACAAATACTCGGAGGTCACCTGTGCGTGCTCGGAAAACCCGAGCAACGAGTATATTCGCTCATCACTAGTAACAGCATCCAGGACATCAAGAATTCACACCCAGTATTACTAGGAGGGATGGAAACACATGAGATATATGAAGGCAAAATTCATATAGCAGCTTTATTGCTCAAGATAATCACTAACCTATGTTTAAGGTGTTTTTAGCCTTAATTGCTGATCCCACTTTTGCTGTGATTATCTGCACTGCAGGAAAGCAATGAGTAGTCTCTAAAAGGACAGAAAATGTTCCAGTATGAAATAACGCATCAGTCCGGTGTAGTCCTATGTGGTTATCACTGCCGAGTGTTATGAATACTGCATTCTTCAATTATGTGAGATAATCAACCAAAGACACCAATGTTACATTACAATGTATTTTATGTCCAATAAAGAGTATGTACAACCTTTACTCCTGCTCATTTATGACTGTGGTGTGTGAGCAATGCACAGCAGGAAACGTCCTGTAAACATGGGGCTCAGTTCACACTAGAGCACTGCTTCTGATTTCCATCTATAATGAAGATCTGCATGTGAAGCATTGACAGAGAAGGGGGCTGGCTATGCTATTGTGGTGAGCCCTAGAGCCAGTCCTCTCCTGGTGGTTTCTACAGCTCCGATGCCAGTTTAATGGTAACGGACCTTGATTTTCCATTTATCACCTTATAGTCCAGCACATTTTATAGGTAAGCACTAGTGATGAGCGCAAGTGCTTGTTACTCAAGAAGTTTTCCAATAATAGATAACGTTTCTCCTTGTAGAGAGTGACATGCCGGCTCTGGCATGCCAAGTTAAGGAGGCTTGTTATTCGGCGTGCAATGCTCCTCTGGGAAATTTAATAAGCAAATTGCCTCTTTAGAGAGGACTTGATCTCCATAGCGCCACCTGTTGGAAGCCACGATCCTACAAGTCACAATCAACCCTTTTCACGAGTCTTGAAATGTGACTCAGGATAAAAGCGAAATCAGATCCCTTATTCCCATCATTAAAGGTGATCACCTGTCCATAAGTTGGGTGATGGGTTGTTAATCAGTGGGGGGTCCGGCAACAGGGACCCCCAGTCATCCCGAGAACAGGGCTTTCTATGTAGGTCTGCAAGAAATGCCATGCACTGTACTCGGCTATCTCCAGCAGTTCCACGGAGAGTGACTGCTCCATTCAGGCATTCAGATTCGGCTCTGTAAAGCCCCTCGCTCTGGATCAGTGGGGGTGCCAGTGGTCGGACCCCTGTGACTAGCATCTTACCACACATCCAGTGGACGGGTGATTGACTTCTGCAGGCGGGAGTGATCCTGTAATGAATAGCTGACCCGATGTGCTTAGCCACCTGTACTCTAGTCAGCAAACATCGGTCCTGTGGACTCATGGCCATCACTATAGACTCCCTAGTGAGGGTGATGGCACCTTTCTCTTCCTCCCAGCCATTATACTGGAGAAGTGGCCTCACTACATCAGCTATCCATTATAATCCTCATTTGCCTGGATCTAGAGCATGGTGCCTGCCGATAATCATACGGCTGAGAGGACATTAAAGTCTATTATGGGAAGCCCCAGTGCTGGAAACCTAGCTGCTGTGCCCTTGGTTTAGTATTCGGTTTAATTACAGGTTGGTGCCTGTTATCAGCGGATGGTCTAAATATAATGTATATTATGCGCACAGCTATTAGGGGTCACACCCATGGCCTGAAGCTGTCGCTTAACAGGAAATTCAGCGTGGTAACCATAAGAGCGATGTAAGGGTTAGAAGAAGCCATGGAGGTTGTGATGTACAGAGACGAGCGCATGGAATTTTCCAAGTATCAGTAGGGCCTCATTCACACCAGAGTTTGGCACATGTTTCATCAGTTTTTATCATATATATATATATATATATATATATATATATATATATATATCGAGTTTCTCCTCCTAACAACCCATGAAAATCAGACCGCACATGGATGGCATCTGAAGGCCAATTATTTTCATGTACTTCTAGACAAGCATTGTTGATTTTGATCCAACACTCGGATCAAAATCAGACAAGTCTCTGCAATTTTTCAAGAGCCACTCGATTAGAAACAAGAGTCAGACATGTGAAGGATCCATTGACTATCACAAGGGCAAGTGTCTTCAATGAAAAACTCGGATAGCCCTGGTACGAGAAAACCCGAGGTCTGAATGAGGCCATCATCAGACATCACATACTTGTCCTAGCCATGGTTTTTACGTATTTTGCCATTTTCTATCTCTACTGGTTGTCCACTAAAAAGAAAAAAAAACAGGACAATTTTGATCCAATTTGTGGCTGAAACATGGAAAAAAGAATAGCGCCCAGATACCATCCATGTGTCATCCGAGCTTTGTCTGATTTTTACTATTTAATGAGTAGAGGAAGCTTGTAAAAAACTATTTTTTTTTGCATACAAGAAAGAGTCTACATTCATGATAAAAACTGACAAACAGACCCCAAAAAAGGATGAGAATCAGACCCAAAGAGCAGTGAATTTTTTTTTTCCAATGTGCAAAAAGATAAATAGACATGTTTAAGTTATGCCTTGAACCCTTCACAACAGGTTGTTTACCCCACTGCTTTACCTGAGAGAAAACAAATCATTGGTGGCCAGTGCGATCCTTTGTTTATTTTGTGTGTTCGGCGCCCTGTGCTAACTATTCGTGCTTTTCCTGTGGCCCCAACACTCTGATCAGCATCGCTGCTGATCAGAGTCTGCCCCGCTGCTGATCAGAGTCTGCCCCAACAGACTTTTAATTTTGTAAAAGTGACGTCCGATTTTCTTTTTAGAAAAAAAAAAGTACAGAGTAACTTTATAGGTAGGGAGGTAGCCCATTAGAGTAGCGGACGTCGCATTGTAAGTGGTGTTGTGATAAGGTAATTCAGTACCACAATGGACATAGAGGTCAGAGCACATACAGTGACCTGACAATAACCCAAAAACATAGAACGAGCTCTGAGACATGGGAACTTTGCTGACCGCAATCCCTAATCCTCTCCAACCACACTAGAGGCAGCCGTGGATTGCGCCTAACGCTCCCTATGCAACTCGGCACAGCCTGAGAAACTAGCTAGCCTGAAGATAAAAAATAAGCCTACCTTGCCTCAGAGAAATACCCCAAAGGAAAAGGCAGCCCCCACATGTAATGACTGTGAGTTAAGATGAAAAGACAAACGTAGAGATGAAATAGATTTAGCAAAGTGAGGCCCGACTTACTGAACAGAGCGAGGATAGGAAAGGTAACTTTGCGGTCAACACAAAACCCTACAAAAACCACGCAAAGGGGGCAAAAAGACCCTCCGTACCGAACTAACGGCACGGAGGTACACCCTCTGCGTCCCAGAGCTTCCAGCAAACAAGAAAAAACAAATAGACAAGCTGGACAGAAAAAAAAGTAAACAAAATAGCAAAGCGGAACTTAGCTATGCAGAGCAGCAGGCCACAGGAACGATCCAGGAGGAAACAGGTCCAATACTAGAACATTGACTGGAGGCCAGGATCAGAGCACTAGGTGGAGTTAAATAGAACAGCACCTAACGACTTCACCACATCACCTGAGGAAGGAAACTCAGAAGCCGCAGTACCACTCTCCTCCAACAACGAAAGCTCACAGAGAGAATCAGCCGAAGTACCACTTGTGACCACAGGAGGGAGCTCTGCCACAGAATTCACAACAAAGTGGCATGCACTTTTTATTTTTAGAAAAACAAATTGTACAGAGTGGCCTTATAGATAGTGTATTGGAGTAACGGACGCCGCAGTGTTAGTGACGTCCATTTTTCTTTTGCAGAAAAAAAGAATAGCGCCAAGTAACATTTTTAGCTAGTGCATTAGGGGAGCGTGCATCGCAGTGTTAGTGATATTCATTTTTCTTTTGCAAAAAAAGAATTGTTAGTGACGATTACATTTTTAGGTTGTGAATTAAGGGAGTGTACGTCGCAGTATTAGGGATGTCTATTTTTCTTTTGTAAAAAATAGAATAGTTAGCACCGGGTAACTTCATAGCTAGAGCAATAGAGGCGTGTACGTCGCAGTGTTAGTGACGTCCGATTTTCTGTTGTAAAAAAAAGAATAGTTAGTGCCGAGTAACTTTATAGGTAGGGCATTAGTGTAGTGAATGTCACTGTAATTTTTTTTTATACCAGTTTTTATATACAGTTATATGAAAAAGTTTGGGCACCCCTATTAATCTTAAGCTTAATGTTTTATAAAAATTGTTTTTTTTGCAACAGCTATTTCAGTTTCATATATCTAATAACTGTTGGACACAGTAATGTTTCTGCCTTGAAATGAAGTTTATTGTACTAACAGAAAATGTGCAATCTGCATTCAAACAAAATTTGACAGGTGCATAAGTATGGGCACCCTTATCATTTTCTTGTTTTAAATCCTCCTACCTACTTTTTACTGACTTACTAAAGCACTTTTTTTGGTTTTCTAACCTCAGTAAGCTTTGAACTTCATAGCCAGGTGTATACAATCATGAGAAAAGCTATTTAAAGTGGCCACTTGCAAGTTGTTCTCCTGTTTGAATCTCCTCTGAAGAGTGGCATCATGGGCTCCTCAAAACAACTGTCTAATGATCTGAAAACAAAGATTATTCAACATAGTTGTTCAGGGGAAGGATACAAAAAGCTGTCTCAGAGATTTAACCTGTCAATTTCCACTGTGAGGAACATAGTAAGGAAATGGAAGAACACAGGTACAGTTCTTGTTAAGGCCAGAAGTGGCAGGCCAAGAAAAACATCAGAAAGGCAGAGAAGAAGAATGGTGAGATCAGTCAAGGACAATCCTCAGACCACCTCCAGAGAGCTGCAGCATCAACTTGCTGCAGATGGTGTCACTGTGCATCGGTCAACTATACAACGCACTTTGCACAAGGAGAAGCTGTATGGGAGAGTGATGCGAAAGAAGCCGTTTCTGCAAGCACGCCACAAACAGAGTCGGCTGAGGTATGCAAAAGCACATTTGGAGAAGCCAATTTCTTTTTGGAAGAAGGTCCTGTGGACTGATGAATCCAAGATTGAGTTGTTTGGTCATACAAAAAGGCGTTATGCATGGCGGCCAAAAAACACAGTATGCCAAGAAAAACACTTGCTACCCACAGTAACATTTGGTGGAGGTTCAATCATGCTTTGGGGCTGTGTGGCCAATGCCGGCACCGGGAATCTTGTTAAAGTTGAGGGACGCATGGATTCCTCTCAGTATCAGCAGATTCTTGACAATAATGTTCATGAATCAGTGACAAAGTTGAAGTTACGCAGGGGATGGATCTTTCAGCAAGACAATGATCCAAAACACCGCTCCAAATCTACTCAGGCATTCATGCAGAGGAACAATTACACTGTTCTGGAATGGCCATCCCAGTCCCCAGACCTCAATATTATTGAACATCTGTGGGATCATTTGAAGAGGGCTGTCCATGCTCGGCGACCATCAAACATAACTGAACTGGAATTGTTTTGTAGAGAGGAATGGTCAAAAATACCTTCATCCAGGATCCAGGAACTGATTAAAAGCTACTGGAAGCGATTAGAGGCTGATATTTTTGCAAAAGGAGGATCTACTAAATATTAATGTCACTTTTCTGGTGGGGTGCCCATACTTATGCACCTGTCAAATTTTGTTTCAATGCAGATTGCACATTTTCTGTTAGTACAATAAACCTCATTTCAAGGCAGAAACATTACTGTGTCCAACAGTTATTAGATATATGAAACTGAAATAGCTGTTGCAAAAAAAACAATTTTTTACAAAACATTAAGCTTAAGATTAATAGGGTGCCCAAACTTTTTCATATAACTGTATATGTGTATATATATATATATATATATATATATATATATATATATATATATAGTTACATCCATATATATATTTGGACAGAGACAACGTTTTTCTAATTTTTGAAATAGACATTACCACAATGAATTTTAAACAAAACAATTCAGATGCAGTTGAAGTTCAGACTTTCAGCTTTCATTTGAGGGTATCCACATTAAAATTGGATGAAGGGTTTAGGAAGTTTCAGCTCCCTAACATGTGCCACCCTGTTTTTAAAGGGACCAAAAGTAATTGGACAGATGAAATAGTTTTAAATAAAATGTTCATTTTTAGTATTTGGATGAAAACCCTTTGTTAGCAATGACTTCCTGAAGTCTTGAACTCATGGACATCACCAGACGCTGTGTTTCCTCATTTTTGACGCTCTGCCAGGCCTTCACTGCGGTGGTTTTCAGTTGCTGTTTGTTTGTGGCCTTTCTGTCTGAAGTTTACTCTTTAACAAGTGAAATGCATGCTCAATTGGGTTGACATCAGGTGACTGACTTGGCCATTCAAGAATATTCCACTTCTTTGCTTTAATAAACTCCTGGGTTGCTTTGGCTTTATGTTTTGGGTCATTGTCCATCTGTAGTATGAAACGACGACCAATCAGTTTGGCTGCATTTGGCTGGATCTGAGCACACAGTATGGCGGCTCTGAATACCTCAGAATTCATTCGGCTGCTTCTGTCCTGTGTCACATCATCAATAAACACTAGTGACCCAGTGCCACTGGCAGCCATGCATGCCCGCGCCATCACACTGCCTCCGCCGTGTTTTACAGATGATGTGGTATGCTTTGGATCATGAGCTGTACCACGCCTTCGCCATACTTTTCTCTTTCCATCATTCTGGTAGAGGTTGACCTTGGTTTCATCTGTCCAAAGAAAGTTCTTCCAGAACTGTGCTGACTTTTTTAGATGTTTTTTAGCAAAGTCCAGTCTAGCCTTTTTATTCTTGATTCTTATGAGTTGCTTGCACCGTGCAGTGAACCCTCTGTATTTACTTTCATGCAGTCTTCTCTTTATGGTAGATCTGGATATTGATACGCCGACCTCCTGGAGAGTGTTGGTCACTTGGTTGGCTGTTGTGAAGGGGTTTCTCTTCACCATAGAGATTATTCTGCGATCATCCACCACTGTTGTCTTCCGTGGGCGCCCAGGTCTTTTGCATTGATGAGTTCACCAGTGCTTTCTTTCTTTCTCAGGATGTACCAAACTGTAGATTTTGCCACTCCTAATATTGTAGCAATTTCTCGGATGGTTTTTTTCTTTTTTCACAGCTTAAGGATGGCTTGTTTCACCTGCATGGAGAGCTCCTTTGACCGCATGTTTACTTCACAGCAAAACCTTCCAAATGCAAGCACCACACCTCAAATCAACTCCAGGCCTTTTATCTGCTTAATTGAGAATGACATAATGAAGGGATTGCCCACACCTGTCCATGCAATAGCCTTGGAGTCAATTGTCCAATTACTTTTGGTCCCTTTAAAAGCAGGGTGGCACATGTTAAGGAGCTGAAACTCCTAAACCCTTCATCCAATTTTAATGTGGATACCCTCAAATGAAAGCTGAAAGTCTGAACTTCAACTGCATCTGAATTGTTTTGTTTAAAATTCATTGTGGTAATGTCTATAACCAAAATTAGAAAAATTTTGTCTCTGTCCAAATATATGTGGACTTAACTGTATATACAGTACAGACAAAAAGTTTAGACAGACCTCCTTTAAATATTTTTCTGTATTTTTATGACTATGAAAATTGTACATTCACACTGAAGGCATCAAAACTATTAATTAACACATGTGGAATTATATACTTAACAAAAAAGTGTGAAACAACTGAAATTATGTCTTATATTCTAGGTTCTTCAAAGTAGCCACCTTTTGCTTTGATGACTGCTTTGCACACTCTTGGCATTCTCTTGATGAGCTTTAAGAGGTAGTCACCGGGAATGGTTTTCACTTCACAGGTGTGCCCTGTCAGGTTTAATAAGTGGGATTTCTTGCCTTATAAATGGGGTTGGGACCATGAGTTGTGTTGTGCAGAAGTCTGGTGGATACACAGCTGATAGTCCTACTGAATAGACTGTTAGAATTTGTATTATGACAAGAAAAAAGCAGCTAAGTAAAGAAAAATGAGTGGCTATCATTACTTTAAGAAATGAAGGTCAGTCAGTCCGAAAAATTGGGAAAACTTTGAAAGTGTCCCCAAGTGCAGTGGCAAAAACCATCAAGTGCTACAAAGAAACTGGCTCACATGAGGACCGCCCCAGGAAAGGAAAACCAAGAGTCACCTCTGCTTCTGAGGATACGTTTATCTGAGTCACCAGCCTCAGAAATCGCAGGTTAACAGCAGCTCAGATTAGAGACCAGGTCCATGCCACACAGAGTTCTAGGAGCAGACACATCTCTACAACAACTGTTAAGAGGAGACTTTGTGCAGCAGGACTTCATGGTAAAATAGCTGCTAGGAAACCACTGCTAAGGACAGGCAACAAGCAGAAGAGACTTTTTTGGGCTAAAGATCACAAGAAATGGACATTAGACCAGTAGAAATCTGTGCTTTGGTCTGATGAGTCCAAATTTGAAATCTTTGGTTCTAACCACCGTGTCTTTGTGAGACGCAGAAAAGGTGAACGGATGGACTCTACATGCCTGGTTCCCACCATGAAGCATAGAGGAGGAGGTGTGATGGTGAGGGGGTGTTTTGCTGGTGACACTGTTGGGGATTTATTCAAAATTGAAGGCATACTGAACCAGCATGGCTACCACAGCATCTTGCAGCGGCATGCTATTCCATCCGGTTTGTGTTTAGTTGGACCATCATTTATTTTTCAACAGGACAATTACACCAAACACACCTCCAGGCTGTGTAAGGGCTATTTGACCATGAAGGAGAGTGATGGGGTGCTACGCCAGATAACCTGGCCTCCAGTCACCAGACCTGAACCCAATCGAGATGGTTTGGGGTGAGCTGGACCGCAGAGTGAAGGCAAAAGGGCCAACAAGTGCTAAGCATCTCTGGGAACTCCTTCAAGATTGTTGGAAGACCATTCCCGGTGACTACCTATTGAAGCTCATCAAGAGAAAGCCAAGAGTGTGCAAAGCAGTCATCAAAGCAAAAGGTGGCTACTTTGAAGAACCTAGAATATAAGACATATTTTCAGTTGTTTCACACTTTTTTGTTAAGTATATAATTCCACATGTGTTAATTCATAGTTTTGATGCCTTCAGTGTGAATGTACAATTTACATAGTCATGAAAATACAGAAAAATCTTTAAATGAGGCGTGTCCAAACTTTGTGGTCTGTACTACTGTGTGTGTATGTATGTATGTATGTATGTATATATATATACAGGTCCTTCTCAAAAAATTAGCATATAGTGTTAAATTTCATTATTTACCATAATGTAATGATTACAATTAAACTTTCATATATTATAGATTCATTATCCACCAACTGAAATTTGTCAGGTCTTTTATTGTTTTAATACTGATGATTTTGGCATACAACTCCTGATAACCCAAAAATCCTGTCTCAATAAATTAGCATATCAAGAAAAGGTTCTCTAAATGACCTATTACCCTAATCTTCTGAATCAACTAATTAACTCTAAACACATGCAAAAGATACCTGAGGCTTTTATAAACTCCCTGCCTGGTTCATTACTCAAAACCCCCATCATGGGTAAGACTAGCGACCTGACAGATGTCAAGAAGGCCATCATTGACACCCTCAAGCAAGAGGGTAAGACCCAGAAAGAAATTTCTCAACAAATAGGCTGTTCCCAGAGTGCTGTATCAAGGCACCTCAATGGTAAGTCTGTTGGAAGGAAACAATGTGGCAGAAAACGCTGTACAACGAGAAGAGGAGACCGGACCCTGAGGAAGATTGTGGAGAAGGACCGATTCCAGACCTTGGGGAACCTGAGGAAGCAGTGGACTGAGTCTGGTGTGGAAACATCCAGAGCCACCGTGCACAGGCGTGTGCAGGAAATGGGCTACAGGTGCCGCATTCCCCAGGTAAAGCCACTTTTGAACCATAAACAGCGGCAGAGGCGCCTGACCTGGGCTACAGAGAAGCAGCACTGGACTGTTTGCATGTCATTCGGAAATCAAGGTGCCAGAGTCTGGAGGAAGACTGGGGAGAAGGAAATGCCAAAATGCCTGAAGTCCAGTGTCAAGTACCCACAGTCAGTGATGGTGTGGGGTGCCATGTCAGCTGCTGGTGTTGGTCCACTGTGTTTCATCAAGGGCAGGGTCAATGCAGCTAGCTATCAGGAGATTTTGGAGCACTTCATGCTTCCATCGGCTGAAATGCTTTATGGAGATGAAGATTTCATTTTTCAGCACGACCTGGCACCTGCTCACAGTACCAAAACCACTGGTAAATGGTTTACTGACCATGGTATTACTGTGCTCAATTGGCCTGCCAACTCTCCTGACCTGAACCCCATAGAGAATCTGTGGGATATTGTGAAGAGAAAGTTGAGAGACGCAAGACCCAACACTCTGGATGAGCTTAAGGCCGCTATTGAAGCATCCTGGGCCTCCATAACATCTCAGCAGTGTCACAGGCTGATTGCCTCCATGCCACGCCGCATTGAAGCAGTCATTTCTGCCAAAGGATTCCCGACCAAGTATTGAGTGCATAACTGAACATTATTATTTGATGGTTTTTTTGTTTGTTATTAAAAAACACTTTTATTTGATTGGATGGGTGAAATATGCTAATTTATTGAGACAGGTTTTTTGGGTTATCAGGAGTTGTATGCCAAAATCATCAGTATTAAAACAATAAAAGACCTGACAAATTTCAGTTGGTGGATAATGAATCTATAATATATGAAAGTTTAATTGTAATCATTACATTATGGTAAATAATGAAATTTAACACTATATGCTAATTTTTTGAGAAGGACCTGTATATATATATATATATATATTGTAAACAAAAGGGGAAACAGCACAAAAAGATGTAAAAAAGAGGACTTCAATGCCGTGTGGCGTGGCCACAGGGCATTAACGTCCTCTTTCTTACATCTTTTTGTGCTGTTTCCCTTTTTGTTTACTGTCTGAAAGGCCATTGGAATGCTGGTCAGGGAAGCATGCACGCTTTAAGGTATTTTTTATGGTTCTGTTCCTCTATGTCTATCTATATGTATGTATGTATATATATATATATATATAGATATATATATATATATATATATATATATATATATATATATATCTATATATATATATATATATATATCTATATATATACACACATACACACTGCTCAAAAACATAAAGGGAATATTTAAACAGCAGAATATAACTCCAAGTAAATCAAACTTCTGTGAAATCAAACTGTCCCCTTAGGATGCAACACTGATTGACAATCAATTTCACATGCTGTTGTGCAAATGGAATAGACAACATATAGAAATTATTGGCAATTATCAAGACACCCTCAATAAAGGAGCGGTTCTGCATGTGGAGACCATAGACCACATCTCAGTACCAATGCTTTCTGGCTGATGTTTTGGTCACTTTTGAATGTTGGGTGTGCTTTCACACTCGTGGTAGCATGAGACGGACTCTACAACCCACACAAGTGGCTCAGGTAGTGCAGCTCGTCCAGGATGGCACATCAATGCGAGCTGTGACAAGAAGGTTTGCTGTGTCTTTCAGCGTAGTGTCCAGAGGCTGGAGGCGCTACCAGGAGACAAGCCAGTACACCAGGAGACGTGCAGGGGGCCTTAGGAGAGAAACAACGCAGCAGCAGGACCGCTACCTCCACCTTTGTGCAAGGAGGGACAGGAGGAGCACTGCCAGAGCCCTGCAAAATGACCTCCAGCAGGCCCCAAATGTGCATGTAGACAAATAGCCGTAGGCACAGCTTATGACAGTGGTGCTCAAGTAGGCGCCCAAACCATATAGTATAAAAGATAAGCTTGGCACACACTTAGTGGGATGCAGTGAAAGATTTTTAATAAGGAGAGTACATACAGAGTTGACGTTTCGGTCAAATATAGACCTTCATCAATGTACCTCTCAATAATCACAGATTCAAATGGGTCACTAGGGTAATGGCAGTACTCTCTGGACTAGCGGCGGATACCGCGTCCATCTCAACCTCTGGCACCTGTGCCGGTCTATCCTCTCTGCTCTCCCTCTGCAGCAAGCAGGGTTTTCTGCCTACCATTACCCTAGTGACCCATTAGAATCTGTGATTATTGAGAGGTACATTGATGAAGGTCTATATTTGACCGAAACGTCAACTCTGTATGTACTGTCCTTATTAAAAATCTTTCACTGCATCCCACTAAGTGTGTGCCAAGCTCATCTTTTATACAAATGTGCATGTGTCTGCACAAACAATTAGAAACTGACTCAATGAGGATGGTCTGATGGCCCGACGCCCACAGATGGGGGTTTTGCTCACAGCCCAACACCATGCAGGCCGCTTGGCATTTGGCACAGAACACCAGGATTGGCAAATTCGCCACTGGCGCCCTGTGCTCTTCACAGATGAAAGCAAGTTCACACGGAGCACATGTGACAGACGTGACAGAGTCTGGAGATGTCGTGGAGAGCGATCTGCTGCCTGCAACATCCTTCAGCATGACCGGATTGGCAGTGGGTCAGTAATGGTGTGGGGTGGCATTTCTTTGGAGGGCCGCATAGCCCTGCATGTGCTTGCCAGAGGTAGCCTGACTGCCAATAGGTACCGAGATGAGATCCTCAGACCCCTTGTGAGACCATATGCTGGTGTGGTTGGCCCTGGGTTCCTCCTAATGCAGGACAATGACAGACCTCATGTGGCTGGAGTGTGTCAGCAGTTCCTGCAAGATGAAGGCATTGAAGCTGTGGACTGGCCCGCCTGTTCCCCAGACCTAAATCCAATTGAGTACATCTGGGACATCATGTCTCGCACCATCCACCAACATCACGTTGCACCACAGACTGTCCAGGAGTTGGCGGATGCTTTAGTCCAGGTCTGGGAGATCACTCAGGAGACCATCCGCTGCCTCATCAGGAGCATGCCCAGGAGTTGTACAGTAGGGAAGTCATACAGGCACGTGGAGGCAACACTCAATACTGAGCCTCTTTTCCTTGTCATGAGGCATTTCCACTGAAGTTGGATCAGCCTGTAATTTTATTTTCCACTTTGATTTTGAGTATCATTCCAAATCCAGACCTCCATAGGATATTCATTTTGATTTACATTGATAATTGTTATGTTTTATTGTTCTGAACACATTCCACTATGCAATGAATACAAATTTGCAACTGGAATATTTCATTCAGAGGTATTACTAGGTTGTGGTATTTTGGTGTTCCCTTTATTTTTTTGAGATATAGATCAATAATATAACGCTGGGAGCGTCACTCTGTCCGAAGCCTTTATAGACTGCGCAAGCGCAAGCGCCGGCGCAGTCTGGGCCTCACAGAGTGACGCTCCCAGGAGATCGCGGTATGCGTAAGCACTGAACGTACACCGCGATCTCCAACAGAGAAGCAGGGACCGCCAGGAGGGTAAGTTTGAGCTATATTCACCTGGCCCCGTTCCACCGCTGCGCGCCGCCATCTTCCCGGTCCTCGGCCTGTGACCTTCAGTTCAGAGGGCGCGATGACGCGCTTAATGCGCGCTGGCGCCGCCCTCTGACTGAACAGCCACAGCCAGAGGACCGGGAAGATGGCGGCGCGCAGCGGTGGAACGTGGCCATGTGAATATAGTAAGTGCTGGGGGGCCTGAGCTGGCGGCGATACCGGCACCTGACCCCCACAGCGCGCCGGTGTCCCCGCCTGCTCAGGCCCCCCAGCACTCGGCGCCCAGCGACCATAGGTGAGTTTGGTATTTTTTTTTTATATATATTGCAGCAGCATACGGGGCATATACAATGGAGCATCTTATGGGGCCATAAACCATAATGGAGCAGTTTACGGGGGCATACACACTGGAGCGTCTTATGGGGCCATAAACCATAATGGAGCAGTGTACAGGGGCATACACTATGCAGCATCTTATGGGGGCCATAAACCTTTATGGAGCAGTGTACGGGGCATATACTATGGAGCATCTTATGGGGGCCATCAACCATAATGGAGCAGTGTACGGGGCATACACTATGGAGCATCTTATGGGGCCATCAACCATAATGGAGCAGTGTACGGGGCATATACTATGGAGCATCTTATGGGGGCCATAAACCTTTATGGAACAGTGTACAGGGCATATACTATGGAGCATGTTATGGGGGCCATCAACCATAATGGAGCAGTGTACGGGGCATACACTATGGAGCATCTTATGGGGGCCATCAACCTTTATGGAGCAGCGTATGGGGCATATGGATGGGAGCAGCAAATTAAAGAACGGTGGCGCAGGATGGGAGCAGCACATGACAGAACAGGGGCGCAGGATGGGAGCAGCACATGTCAGAATGGGGACGCAGGATGGGAGCAGCACATGACAGGATGGGGACGCAGGATGGGAGCAGCACATGACAGGATGGGGACGCAGGATGGGAGCAGCACATGACAGGATGGGGACGCAGGATGTGTGCAGCACATGTCAGAATGGAGGCGCAGGATGGGAGCAGCACATGACAGAACGGGGGCGCAGGATGGGAGCAGCACATGTAAGAATGGAGGCGCAGGATGGGAGCAGCACATGTCAGAATGGGGGCGCAGGATGGGAGCAGCACATGATAGGATGGGGACACAGGATGGGAGCAGCACATGACAGGATGGGGGTGCAGGATGGAGCAGCTCATGACAGGATGGGGACGCAGGATGGGAGCAGCACATGTCAGAATGGAGGCGCAGGATGGGAGCAGCACATGACAGAACGGGGGCGCAGGATGGAGCAGCACATACCATGATGGAGACCATATACCAATATAAATGCTCGCCACCCGGGCGTAGAACGGGTTCAATAGCTAGTATGTATATATATATATATAGAGAGAGAGAGTATATACCTATACTATGTGTAGACATTTATTTTAACTATTCTATTTTAACCTGTCAGTGTGATTTTACTGTACACCGCACTAAATTACCGGCTTTTCTGTAGGACACCGATGCATATTTCTCGCAAGTCACACTGATGGTCCGTGTGGTGTGCGATTTTTTATTTTTTTTTTCACACCCATAGACTTACATTGGCTTTTCTCGGCGGAGATACGCGGACAATCGCAGCATGCTGCAATTTCACTAGCACGTATAATACGGCCGAGAAAACAATGGATGATAGGAGCTGCCCCATAGATTAACATTGGCCCGAGTGCTATGCGATTTTTTTTTTATCGCATAGCACTCGTCCGTATTACTGTCTTAGGCTTTGCTTACATAAACGTATAACTCGGACGTTCTATCTGATGTTTTATCGGCCCAATGTTATATTATGGGGCAGGACACATCTGCAAATTGTTTTTCTCATGCCGATTTGGCATGCAAGTGTATCCGATAATCAGATCGCACTTACCCATTTAAATCCAGGGGTGCGGGTGTGGAGTCCGATGTACGCACAGAGACAATAGAGAAGATGGAAAAATTAATTTCTCTGTCTTCTCCGCACCTGTGCTGCGGGTAGCACGGTGGCGCAGTGGTTAGCACCGCAGCCTTGCAGCGCCGGGGTCCTGGGTTCCAATCCCACCCAGGACAACATCTGCAAAGAGTTTGTATGTTCTCTCCGTGTTTGCGTGGGTTTCCTCCGGGTACTCTGGTTTCCTCCCACATTCCAAAGACATACTGATAGGGATTCTAGATTGTGAGCCCCATCGGGGACAGTGATGATAATGTGTGCAAAACTGTAAAGCGCTGCGGAATATGTTAGCGCTATATCAAAATAAAGATTATTATTTATTATTCTCTCCTGCAGTAGTAACGTATCACTCATATGACAATCGGCTCAAACTCTGACCGAGATTGGTCCGAGTGTCATTAGCATAATTGGCTGACTCTCAGCAGAGAATCTACGGCAGTGTGACCCCGGCCTTCTTGTGACGACCTTTGAGAAGTAAACTGCCTGAAAAAGATAACATTTAAAATAAATCATGTTACCTGGGCCCAAATTGGGCTGGTTCCCTTCTAACAGGATCTGTTCCTGTTGTTGGTTAGCAAAACCAAACATCTAATGTGGATGTGATACAGTGTGAAATTAGCAGACGAGATTCACACTTACAAAAGTATCAATGCCACTTTATTTGTTCACATGGGTGCTGACTATAATTGTGGTTTGTGCAATCAGATGATAACACCTAATAGGAATATTAGCAATGATCTTTATCAGGATAAGAACTGAACGAGGGATTAGGAATAAGATTGTGCGCAGCGTAAAATTAATTTAGATGCCTAAAATGTATTACAATACCAGATTAATTGGAAAATGACAGTAAATGACTGATTGATAACACTAGAGATACCAGTGAAATGTGGCATGCACTCGGTTATATTTATATTTTTGACTCTCCCTATATTTTCTACTTATCTTAACCCCTTTCCGACATCTGGTGTAATAGTATGCCAATGTCGGACTCCCCCTGTTTGGTGCGGGCTCTGGCACAGAGTCTGCACCTTTCCCGGGCACGTGACAGCTGATCTATACAGCTGACGTGCCCACAACAGCTGCAGGTGGAGTTTCGATCCACCCGCAGCTGTTAACTAGTTAAATGCCGCTGTCAATTTCTGGCAGCGGCATTTAACGCGCGCTTACCGGAAGCGCGTCGCAAATCATGCCCATCAGTGACCCCATAACATGATCACGGGTCACCAATCAGAAGTCTGAAGCAGACATCTATGGTTGTCATTACCGGATTGCTATGAGCGCTGCCCAGTGGTCGGCGCTCATAGCAAGTGAGCTTTTCTGCTACACACAGGCGATTTGATTATCGCCTGTGTGTAGCAGAGGCGATCGAAGTACTGCAGCTTTTAGTCTCCCGTGGAGGCTATTGAAGCATGCAAAAAGTTTAAAAAGAAAAAAAAGTAAAAAAAAAAGTATAAAAGTTCAAATTACTCCCTTTTTGCCCTATTCAAAATAAAACAATAAAACAAAAAATCAAATATACACATATTTGGTATCTCCGAGTTCAAAATTGCCCGATCTATCAATATAAAAAAAGAATTAACCTGATCGCTAAACGGCGTAACGAGAAAAAAAATTCAAAACGTCAGAATTACATTTTTGATCGCTGCTACATTGCAACAAAATGCAGTAACAGGTGATCAGAAGATCATATCTGCACCAAAAGATCGTATTGGATCTATCAATATAAAAAAATAATTAATCCGATCACTAAATGGTGTAACGAGAAAAATATTCAAAACGTCAGTATTAGATTTTTTTGATCACCGCTACATTGCAATGAAATGCTATGATGGGCGATCACAAGATCGTATCTACACCAAAATATCAGTAAAAACGGTACTTCGAAGTGCAAAAAATAAGCCCTCAACCAGCCTCAGATCAAGAAAAAATAGAGACACTACAGGTCTCGGAAAATGGTGCCTTTTTTGTTTACCAAATATAGAATTTTTTTCACCCCTTAAATAAAAAAAACCTAGACATGTTTGGTGTCTATGAACTGACCTGGAGAATCATAATTACAGGTCAGTTTTAGCATTTAGCGAACATGGTAAAAAAATCAGAATAGAAGCAGTGCTTACAAGCGCTGTAAGCACTGTTTTGAAGCTGGCCAAAATCACTGAAGCACGCTGGTACTTCCTAATCCTAGTCAGCTTCAGCACAGTGCTTGCAAAGTAGACAGCAGCAGTAATTGCTCTCCTTGGCAATGAACAAAAGAAAGTGTTAATACCTCAAGAACAGTTGCAAATTTTAAACTATTTCTGGGCTGCTCAGACAGTCTATATATATAATTGTCTAAGGGGTACTTCCGTCTTTCTGTCTGCAACTTCCGTCATGGAAATCCCGCGTCGCTGATTGGTCTCGCCAGCTGCCTGTCATGGCTGCCGCGACCAATCAGCGGAGGGCACAGTCCGATTAGTCCCTCCCTACTCCCCTGCAGTCAGTGCCCGGCGCCTACTCCATACTCCCCTCCAGTCACCGGTCACACAGGTATGACGCGCTATGCCGCGGGTAACGTTACCGCTGCTATTAATTCTGTGTGTCCCCAACTTTTTACTATTGATGCTGCCTATGCAGCGTCAATTGTAAAAAGATCTAATGTTAAAAATATAAAAAAAACAAAAAACCTGCTATACTCACCCTCCGACGATGCGCTAGCGCCTGTCGCCATCTTCCGTTCCCATAGCTGCATTGTGAAATTACCCAGAAGACTTAGCGGTCTCGCGAGACCCCTAAGTCATCTGGGTAATTTTGCAATGCATCCTGGGAAGGGAAGATGGCGGCAGCCGAGCACGCATCGGGACAGCTTCATTGGACACCGGAGTGTGAGTATATAACTATTTTTTATTTTAATTATTTTTTTAACAGGGATATGGTGCCCACACTGCTATATACTGTGTGGGCTGTGCAATATACTGCATGGGCTGTGCTATATACTATGTGGGCTGTGCAATATACTACGTGGGCTGTGCAATATACTACGTTGGCAGTGTTATATATTACGTGGGCTGTGTTGTATACCACGTGGCTGCTATATACTACGTGGCCAGTGTTAGATACTATGTGGGCTGTGTTATGTACTACATGGGCTGTGCTATATATTACGTGGCCAGTGTTATATACTGCATGGCCCGTTTTATACTGTATACTACGTCGCCTATGTTATATACTGCGTAGCTGCTATATGCTGTGCGTGGGCTGTGTTAGATACTGTTTGGGCTGTGTTATATACTGCGTGGCCACTGTTATATATTTTGTGGCCTGTATTAACGCATCGGGTATTCTACAATATGTATGTATATAGCAGCCACATAGTATATAGCACAGGCCATGTAGTATTTCTCTGCTATATACTACATGGCTCCTATATACTACGTGGCCTGTGCTATATACTATGTGGCTGCTATACACATCCATACATACATATTCTAGAATACCCGATGCTTTAGAATCAGGCCAACATTCTAGTATATTATAAATATCCAGGCAGTCCACACTTTACTCTGCACTGACATTTCTAAAATGTCAATGTAGTGTAAGCGGCTTGCAACAAATTGTGCAGCTGTGGGTATGGAGAGCAAGCTATCAAATATAGTCACGCTCCCAACAGGGAAGATAAACTTAGTTTATTATCATACTTACCTACTCTATCTGAATACAGATACAGAAGTACTTACAGTGCTTCCTCTTCTGAACCCAGTGATTATGGGATCGCTAGGTGCCGGGTAAGAATAGGAGCTGTTGGGTCCAAGAAGTTCCTATGCAACTTGTTTTTTTTAATAAATTTGTGAACCAGATAAAGTGTTGGGGAGTGTTGTTTTTTAAATAAATTATTATTGTGTGTGTTTCTTACTTTTTATTGCTGGGTTATTAATGGAGGTGTCAGAGAGACACTTCTCGATTACTAACACTAAAGCCCCCGTCACACACAGCGAGATCACTAGGGAGATCGCTGCTGGGTCACAAGTTTTGTGACGCAACAGCGATCTCAGTAGCGATCTCGTTATGTGTGACACGTAGCAGCGATCAGGCCCCTGCTGTGAGATCGCTGGTCGTGTCGGAATGGCCTGGGCCATTTTTTGATCGTTGAGGTCCCGCTGGGTAGCACACATCGCTGTGTTTGACACCTTACCAACGACCTTGCTGACAGGATGTCCCATTGAATCGTCATGAAATAGCATCGTTCTACAGGTCGCTACAGGTCGCCGCATCGCTGCTGCGTCGTTGGTGAGATCTCACTGTTTGACATCTCACCAGGGACCACATAGCGACGCTTGAGCGATCCCTGACAGGTCGTATCGTTGTCGGAATCGCTCAAGCGTCGCTATGTGTGACGGGGCCTTAAGGTTTGATGTCCGTTCTGGTTTTTGACAATTCACAGCTGACATAAACCCCATTACCTGGATTGCCAACGCACCAGAGCAATCGGTAAGAGCGAAGTCAAGTGCCAGACTTAGAGGATCTTATGCGATGCTCCAATTTTGGGGCAGTTCATGGCTGGTCTACTCTATCTGTTCTGAGAGTTCTGGCTGTTAGGGTATGTGCACACGTCAGGATTTCTTGCAGAAATTTTCCTGACAAAAACCGGATATTTCTGCCAGAAATCCGCATGCGTTTTTACAGCGATTTTGACGCGTTTTTTATGCGTTTTTGGTGCGTTTTTTGTGCGTTTTTTCTCAAATGCATAGAATTGCGGGAAAAATGCAGGAAAATCCGCAAAAATAATGAACATGCTCATTTTTTTACCGCGATGCGTTTTTTTCGCGGAAAAAAACGCATCCATGTGCACAAAACATGCAGAATGCATTTTAAATGATAGAATGCATAATGTATGCGTTTTAATGAGTTTTTATAGCGTTTTTAGCGTGAAAAAACGTGAAAAAAACGTGAAAAAACCTGAACGTGTGCACATGGCCTTAACTTCCTTTGTTTGCCTGATGTAATTTCCTGGTTCCTTTGAGATGTGTGCATAAACATTGGACGGCAGACAGATGATCCATGTAACGTCAGTTGCTTTTTTTTCTCACACCCACTGCCCTTTACTCGTGAGTCTTGTCTGATATACGCAGCCATACGCAGCCTGCTGCAATTTGTTTCCTGATTACACATGAGGAAAACTCGCAGATCAGCACCGACTCATTGATTAACACTGGTGCAAGTTAAATGTGATTTTTTTTTTTTTATCATATTGCACTCGGCGTATTTATATACAGATGTGAGCAAACCCTTAAGCACGTTATACCTATCATGACAAGGGCAAAAAAGAAAACGTTAACAAAATTGATGAGCTGCAATCCTATGGCTTTCTGTTTAAAGCAGTGATGTTCATCATCTGTTCAGTCAAGGATTACAGACCATTAGAAACCAGACTGGTTCTCCATTTTTCAGTTTGGCTCAATGCATGACTTGCTATTTTCTTCATATGCACTTCCTCTAACGCTGTTATTTCAGACCCATGTTGTTACTCATATGTATGTATAATACAACTTTGGATCTAAGTTTCAAAAGTCACATAAATATCATCCCCGATGATGAAATAATTTAGATTCTGTGGCTGGTTTAGGTTTTGTTCACATTAGGCCGGTTTCACACTTGCGTTGCTGTGCGCTACGGATGGCAGCTTTGGTCCTCCTTTCTTCTTCCGTGAAGCTCCGCCCACTCTCCACCTACTGCCGCATGCGTCCTGCGTTTCCCTGCGTACGTATCTTTAATATTGAATGCACAGGGACATACATTGTATGCGGATGTGTCCGCATGTGGCGATTTGAGGTGTGCGGCGATCGCACGGGAATGCTAAATTTTGTAGTGACCAGTACATTATGCCCAGCTCATGCGTCTGGAGACACCCACCCATAATTTAGGCGGGCATTCATCACTACAGAAATGCCAAACATGTGAGTGCTAATTACGGTTAAGACACACTGGGTCACAGAATGGAGGGGGCTTTTGGATTTGGGAGCAGAGAATTTGCTGAATTTCTTTTGGCGGGTGAGGAGATATTTTTCTTTTCCAGAGCCTTTGTGCTACCAGTAACGTGGAAGCCCCCTACATTTCCGTTAACAGATGACGGCCCTGAGTGGGGACTTGCTTTTTTGTGGATTGAGTTGAAGCTTTTATTGGAAACATTTTACAAAACATTTACGATCACATTTATCCGGCGCTCTACGCTGAGCACTTATATCGGGGTTTCCATCTAAATGTGGTTCAGATGAAACCCCTGATAAATCCATTCACTATAATGAGGCAGCAGAGTAACTCTGGACTCCGTCCGACCTCTGTTAAGTGGTGTCCTCCTTTTTACAAGTGCACAAAACTGTGATCCTGAAAAGTCGGACACCGCTAGATCACAGGTCCTATGGCGTCGCGTCCACAGTGCCTCCATCTGTCTCATTATAGGGAATCTTCCCTCTGAATCAAGTATTTCAGAGATTTACATGGAAACCCCGGTGTAAGCGCTCAGCCTAGAGGAAATGTTTCTAGAAGTCATGAAATTCATTACAGGGATATTGTTATCCCCCATTGCTCTGAATTACCACTAAAAACAGAAAAGGTTTTCAGCAATTCTATCCTTTCCATCAGATCATGCAACCAATTACATAACTGTTTTGGGGGGATTTAATGTTGACCTACACTACGAGGGAATTTGCTAAAGCTGACATTTCATAAGGACGAATAAATCTGTGTTTTCTAGAGGTAAGTGAATCGATTCAATTCAAATTTAATTCTTGTAAAATGCTTAGGAATTCTCTGAACTCTGCAAATTCAAATAATTTGTGATTCAAGGCACCTGCCATTTTACACACTGCAGAAGATTGCATCAACCAGAGAAAGATCACATGAACTCAACTTGATGGGCTTGTCTTGAATGCCTCGCAGCACAGCCAATCAGGGATAACTATCACAGCCTGTATAAAAGCAGAAGCAAGGAATGCAGCACTCATTTTGTGTCGCATCTGAATCGTGAGAGGACATCACAGATCACAGCTTATTGAAAGAGTTAGGCCGGGGTAACACTTGCGAGTGCAATGCGAGAAACCCCGGGTATTGATTCGAGAGTTTCTCACATTGCACTTGCAAGTGTGACCCCGGCCTTAGGGATAAAAGCAATAAAGCACTGAATAAACATTACAGAGAGTGTATGAGAGCACACTGGGAAGAACAGATTCACTCATCAGATGCCTCCTCATACACAGACATATCCAAAGGTTTCTCTGTCTAAAAATAACACTGGATTATAGAAGTGATCCTCCTGGTGACCTATTGCTAACTCCTGAATTCAGTATGGGTGCATCTCATGTTTTTTCTTACATAGACAGCAATTATGACTCAGGAGACGCAGAGCTTTACATGACTCACACTGGAGTTAGTAAAAAGTGTCATAGTCAATAACTGAGATCTAAATAAACTGTCCAGGCATGGAAAACAAATATAGAAAGATGATTTTTTTGGCTACAAAAAAATCACCAGATTTGTCCATGGGCGGCATTCGGTATTGCAACTCAGGGCCGGCGTCAGCACCCAGGCAAGTGCCGGGTCCCTGAGCAGGCAGGGGGCCCACTCGCCGTCGGGGACACTGGTGTGCTATAGTGCCGGCCCCCGTGAGTGGGCGCCCCGCCTGCTCTGGGCCCCGGCACTTGCGATACTTACCTCTCCCGCTTCCAGCACTGCAACGTCTTCCATCCTCTAACTGTGACGTTCAGGTCAGAGGGCGTGATGACGTCACCAGTGCGCGGCCTCTGCCTGAGCAGTCGCAGCACAGAGAGTAGGAAGACGCCGACGGTGAGGAGTCCAGAGCAGAGCAGCGTCAAGCAACGAGAGGTGAGCATTTCATTTTTTTTTTTATATATTTGGAGCAATATATGGGGACCATCAGAAGGGGCCCATATATGGAGCATTATATGGGGCTAATTCTATATGGAGTATCTTATGGAGCCAATAATATAGGAAGCATCTTATGGGGCCAATTCTATAGGGAGCATTATATGGGGCCAATTTAATATGGAGCAGTATATGTGGCCAATAATATGTGAAGCATCTTATGGGACTAATTATATATGGAGCATTTTATATGGCCAATTATATATGGAGCATTATATGGGGCCCATTATCCCCTTCATGACCTTGGGATTTTTCATTTTTCCGTGTTCGTTTTTCACTCCCCTCCTTCCCAGAGCCATAACTTTTTTTTTTTTCCGTCAATTTGGCCATGTGAGGGCTTATTTTTTACGGGACGAGTTGTACTTTTGAACGACATCATTGGCTTTAGTATGTCGTGTACTAGAAAACAGGAAAAAAAAATTCCAAGTGCGGTGAAATTGCAAAAAAAGTGCAATCCCACACTTGTTTTTTGTTTGGCTTTTTTGCTAGGTTCACTAAATGCTAAAACTGACCAGCCATTATGATTCTCCAGGTCAGTACGAGTTCATAGACACCTAACATGACTAGGTTATTTTTTATCTAAGTGGTGAAAAAATATTCCAAACTTTGCTAAAAAATAAAAAATAAAAATTGCGCCATTTTCCGATACCCGAAGCGTCTCCATTTTTCGTGATCTGGGGTCGGTTGAGGGCTTATTTTTTGAGTGCCGATCTGGCCTTTTTTAATGATAGCATTTTGGTGCAGATACGTTCTTTTGATCGCCCGTTATTGCATTTTAATGCAATGTCGCGGCGACCTAAAAAACGTAATTCTGGCGTTTCGAATTTTTTTCTCGCTACGCCGTTTAGCGATCAGGTTAATGCTTTTTTTTAATTGATAGATCGGGCGATTCTGAGCGCGGCGATACCAAATATGTGTAGATTTGATTTTTTTTTTATTGATTTATTTTGATTGGGGCGAAAGGGGGGTGATTTAAACTTTTATATTTTTTTTATTTTTTTCACATTTTTTTTTACTTTTTTTTTTTTACTTTTGCCATGCTTCAATAGCCTCCATGGGAGGCTAGAAGCAGGCACAACGCGATCGGCTCTGCTACATAGCAGCGATCTGCTGATCGCTGCTATGTAGCAGAAATGGAGGTGTGCTGTGAGCGCCGACCACAGGTTGGCGCTCACAGCCACCGGTCATCAGTAACCATAGAGGTCTCTAGGACCTCTATGGTTACAATGGAGACGCATCGCTGACCCCCGATCATGTGACGGGGGTCGGCGATGACGTCATTTCCGGCCGCCCGGCCGGATGCGGTAGTTAAATGCCGCTGTCTGCGATTGACAGCGGCATTTAACTAGTTAATAGGTGCGGGCAGATCGCGATTCTGCCCGCGCCTATTACGGGCACATGTCAGCTGTTCAAAACAGCTGACATGTCCCGGCTTTGATGCGGGCTCACCGCGGAGCCCTGCATCAAAGCAGGGGATCTGACCTCGGACGTACTATCCCGTCCGAGGTCAGATAGGGGTTATACATGGAGCATCTTATGGGGCCAATTATTTTTGGAGCATTATATGGGACCCATTCTGTAAGGAGTATTATATGGGGCCTATTCTGTATGGAGCAATATATGAGACTCAGTATACTGTATGGGGCCGATCATCTACTGTATGGAGCATTACATGAGGCCCATTATATATGGAGCAATAGATGGGGCCCATCATATACTGAATTGGGAATTATATGTGGCTCACTATACTGTATAGAGCATTATATGGGGTCAATTCCGTATGGAGCAATATATGTGGCTCATTCTGTATGGAGTACTCTGTGGTGCCCATTATACTGTATGGAGCATTTTATATGAGGCTCATTATTCTGTATGGAGCATAATACTGGGCTCATTGCTCTGTTTGGAGCAATATGGGGATCATTATTCTGTATAGAGGACTATGTGGTGCCAATTATACTGTATGGAGCACTATATGGGGCCATTATATTGTGTGGGGCAATATAGGGGGCTCATTGTTCTGTTTGGAGCAATATATAGTTCTCGTTATTCTGTATGGAGGACTATACTGTCTGGTTTCTGAGCTAATGTAGAATGCACAATAGATATCACTCATGTAATGTAAGAAGTAAGTGAAATCTTTGGCATTGTACTATACCTACATTTCTCTGCTGTATCGGTGCATTATGAATTGTGGTATGTGTTAAAGGGGCCCACCGGGACTCTTTCACCCAAGGCCCATGAAAACCTGGAGACGGCCCTGTTGCAACTTATCCTCATCCATGTGAATGTGGTAGAACAGTAACACCAAACATGGCACAAAAACTAAAATGGTCACAGATAAGCAGACTTTTTTTTTAAAAAATTCTTGTCCACTCCAACACATCTAGAGTCATGAAGACCCCCATGACTTTGTTAGTTTGCCCAGTCCCTCTTAAATGTCATCCTATTGCTTAAAAGCACAAACACCAGACGCTAATTGCACATTCAAATTATGTGTTATTCTTAAGGCTTCATTCACACTTCCAAGTTACACGTACGTGCGGTATACGTTTTTTTCACAGATACCACATGTATCTACTATATAATTGTCTAAGGGTCACTTCCGTCTGTCTGTCCTTCTGTCACGGTTATTCATTCGCTGATTGGTCTCGCCAGCTGCCTGTCACGGCTGCCGCGACCAATCAGCGACGGGCACAGTCCGGAAGAAAATGGCCGCTCCTTCCTCCCCGCAGTCAGTGCCTGTCGCCCGCATACTCCCCTCTGGTCACCGCTAACACAGGGTTAATGCCTGCGGTAACGGACCGCTTTATGCCGCGGGTAACGCACTCCGTTACCGCCGCTATTAACCCTGTGTGTCCCCAACTTTGTACTATTGATGCTGCCTATGCGGCATCAATAGTAAAAAATGTAATGTTAAAAATAAAAAAATAAAAAGCCTGTTATACTCACCCTCCGTTGCAGCTCGCGCCGGCCGCCATCTTCCGTTGCAGGTTCCAGTGGCAGAAGGACCTGCCATGACGTCATGGTCATGTGACCGCGACGTCATCACAGGTCCTGTGCTAATACCAACCCTGGCACCGGAACCTGCCGTGGACTACAAGGGCTCCCTCGGAAAGGTGAGTATATGTTTATTTTTTATTTTTTCACCTGTGACAAACCTGGCTGGGCTATATACTACGTAGCTGGGCAATATACTACGTGGCTGGGCAATATACTACGTGGCTCTGCACTCTATACTACTTCGCTGTGCAATATACTATGTGGCTGGGCAATATACTACGTCACTGGGCAATATACTACGTCACTGGGCAATATACTATGTGGCTGGGCAATATACTACGTAACTGAGCAATATACTACGTGGCTGGCCAATATATTACGTCACTGGGCAATATACTACGTGGGGTGTGCAATATACTATGTAGTTCGGCAATATACTACGTAACTGGACAATATACTATGTGGCTGGGCAATATACTATGTGGCTGGGCAATATACTACGTCACTAGGCAATATACTACGTCACTAGGCAATATACTACGTGGCTAGGCAGTATACTACGTCACTGGGCAATATACTACGTGGCTGGCCTGTATATTACGTCACTGGGCAATATACTACGTGGCTGGGTAATATACTACGTGACTGGGCAATATACTACGTGGCTAGGCAATATACTATGTCACTGGGCAATATACTACGTGGCTGGTCTGTATATTACGTCACTGGACAATATACTACATGGCTGGGCAATATACTACGTGGCTGGGCAATATACTACGTGGCTGGGCAATATACTACGTAGCTGGGCAATATAGGTCGTGACTGGGCAATATACTACGTGGCTGGGCAATATATTACATCACTGGGCAATATACTAAGTGGCTGGGCAATATACTACGTGACTGGGCAATATACTACGTGGCTGGGCAATATACTATGTGGCTGGCCAATATATTACATCACTGGGCAATATACTATGTCACTGGGCAATATACTACATGGCTGGGCAATATACTACGTGGCTGGGCAATATACTACGTAGCTGGGCAATATAGTACATGACTGGGCAATATACTACATGGCTGGGCAATATATTACGTGGCTGGGCAATATACTACATGGCTGGGCAATATACTTTGTGGCTGGGCAATATACTACGTGGCTGGGCAATATACTACATGGCTGGGCAATATACTTTGTGGCTGGGCAATATACTGCGTGACTGGGCAATATACTACGTGGCTGGGCAATATACTACATGGCTGGGCAATATACTTTGTGGCTGGGCAATATACTACGTCGCTGGGCAATATACTACATGGCTGGGCAATATACTATGTGGCTGGGCACTATACTACGTGGCTGGGCAATATACTACGTGGGCTGTGCAATATACTATGTGGACATGCATATTCTAGAACTAGCTATTGAACCCGTTCTACGCCCGGGTGGCGAGCATTTATATTGGTATATGGTCTCCATCCTGTCATGTGCTGCACCCATCCTGCGCCCTCATTCTGACATGTGCTGCACCCATCCTGCGCCTCCATTCTGTCATTTGCTGCTCCCATCCTGCGCCCCCATCCTGTCATGTGCTGCTCCCATCCTGCGCCCCCATTTTGTCATGTGCTGCAGTATTCTGTCATGTGCTGCTCCCATCCATATGCCCCATACGCTGCTCCATAAAGGTTGATGGCCCCATAAGATGCTCCATAGTATATGCCCCGTATGCTGCTGCATTATGGTTGATGGCCCCCATAAGATGCTCCATAGTATATGCCTCATATGCTGCTGCATTATGGTTGATGGCCCCCATAAGATGCTCCATAGTATATGCCTCATATGCTGCTCCATTATGGTTGATGGCCCCCATAAGATACTGCATAGTATATGCCCCGTATACTGCTCCATAAAGAGTTATGGCCCCCATAAGATGCTCCATAGTATATGCCTCATATGCTGCTCCATTATGGTTGATGGCCCCCATAAGATGCTCCATAGTATATGCCTCATACGCTGCTCCATTATGGTTGATGGCCCCCATAAGATGCTCCATAGTATATGCCCGGTACACTGCTCCATAAAGAGTTATGGCCCCCATAAGATGCTCCATAGTATATGCCTCATATGCTGCTCCATTATGGTTGATGGCCCCCATAAGATGCTCCATAGTATATGCCCCGTATACTGCTCCATAAATGTTGATGGCCCCATAAGATCAGGTACATATGGAGAGGCGGCAGGACGTGAACAGGAGAGGGTGCGGGGAACCGGTAAGGACTACGGCCGTTTCACGCAGGGCGCTTCAACGGGTCCAGGTGCAAAATACACATATGTCACTTCCTTTTAAGGGAATGGACAATCACGTGAGCAGAACATACAATTGTGTGAAGAGTTAAAAAATGTTAAATTTGCATATAGAAATGCGTACAAAGGCATAATGTCAGTAATTTAACAATATCTATAGGCTGTACATGTATTACTATCAGAAAAAATCATTTTATAAAAAAAAAAAAAAAAAAATCATCTTATAAAAAAACCGCCATATCAAGTTTATCATTGAGCCCGATGGGGCCTTGGGCATTAGTATCCAGGATCCACCTGGCTTCATGTTGTAGCAAAACCTTATTGCGATCTCCACCTTGGTGGGGAATTTTTACAATTTCCAGGCCGGCGAAACGCAGGACATCCGGGTTAGCCCCATGTTTATTTTTCACATGTTCAATTAATCGCAGGGAACCTTTTCCAGTTACAATTGATCTATGGTGTTCCCGGAATCTAGTGATTAAAGGGCGGATAGTTTTCCCGATATAAAAGAAAAGACATGGACAAAAAATGATGTACACCACGTATTTGCTCCGACAATAAATAAAATCACGAACGGTATGCGTTATGGAACCTATGCGCAACGGATTTGATGTTAGATGAAGGTGACAATAATTACAGTTACCGCATTTATAGTTTCCTTTGGGTCGGGACAATTCTAACCAATTTTGACTTTCAGATAGCAGTCTATTGTGGACCAGGATATCTCCGATATTTCTGGTGCGTTTGTACGCAAATTGTGGTTTTAACGATGTGAGTTTAGACAGATCCCTGTCTTTTTGTAACACATGCCAGTTTTTTCTGATCGCAGAATAAATCGCGTTATCCATCTCGCTATGCGTAAACGCGAAAGTGAATCTTAGTTCTTTTTGTGATGATCCTTTAATTTTTTTACGAGTCTTTAGGAGTGCACCTTGCGACAATTTATTAACCCTCTGTTCCGCTTCCGTTAAAATGCCCAAGGCCCCATCGGGCTCAATGATAAACTTGATATGGCGGGTTTTTTATAAGATGATTTTTTTTTTTTTTTTTATAAAATGATTTTTTCTGATAGTAATACATGTACAGCCTATAGATATTGTTAAATTACTGACATTATGCCTTTGTACGCATTTCTATATGCAAATTGAACATTTTTTAACTCTTCACACAATTGTATGTTCTGCTCACGTGATTGTCCATTCCCTTAAAAGGAAGTGACATATGTGTATTTTGCACCTGGACCCGTTGAAGCGCCCTGCGCGAAACGGCCGTAGTCCTTACCGGTTCCCCGCACCCTCTCCTGTTCACGTCCTGCCGCCTCTCCATATGTACCTGATTGCTGTTCGTAGCAAATAAAGGACTTCATCACAGCATCTCCAGGGGTGAGTGCCATACTTTCTTTTCTGATATACTGTCAGTGAAGCCTTGGGTCCTCTGTGGATTTTTCTGTGAGCACCACCCCGAGCTGTTTTTTCTGGACAGTGTTGCAGCCGACGCTGCTGACACTTTTCCACACACCTGTGAAGAGTTGTGATTCTAGTGCCGCACGGCTACCATTCTTTGGTTTGGTTCTGGTTGCTACTATATGTTACGTGCTGAGCACAGAAGGAAGCAAGTCAGGTGAAAGCAAGCGGCAATTGGCAGAATGGAAACTTCTGATGAAATAATGATTGATTCGGACTCCAACACACCAGTGGAGCTAGGTTTAATGGCAGGCAGAGAGGGTGCGGTGGAATTCTTTATGGATTGTAACCATAAAGAAGAATTAGAAATGATAAGTACAAAGACTTTGGAATCAAGAATTCATATGTTGGCTGAAAAAGAAATTAGACTGTATTGGACAATAAAATCATTAAAGTCATATGTGGATTGTCACCGGGTCCCTAGAGGATTACGAGTATACAAAGATATTTCACAATTTATGGAAGATGCGTTTTTTAACGATGCATGGGAGCAGATTCACCTTGAATGCTCACAAAAACTGCTCTTGCTAGTAATATCACAAAATGAAAAAGAGTATAGTAAATTGTGTGAGCTGCTGGAGAAAGCAAAAAAGGAATTATCCACGAGAGTGGCAGAACCACATTTTAAATCTTTCCTTAAAAAATTAGAGAAAAAACTTATAATAATCCAAATGGACACGAAACAAAAGAAAAAAGAAAAGTTTCTAAGGGACAAAAACGACTTTGACATGGGGCAAGTCTTCTCCTGGAATAAAAACAAAAGAAGATTTTTTTCAAAAAACCGCCCCGGAAAAAACTTGAACAATAATAAAAAAAGAGCAATGAAAGATGGATGGATCACAGATTCCGATTCAAGTGCACTAGAGGATCAGGGGGAGGATCGTGACCCTGCAATTACGACAACTGCAACTTCAGCATTTAAAACCGTCCCTTTAGGAGAAGAACCCGGCGAGGGGGCCGCAAACGTAATAAAACAAAAGAAACGCAAGCAAGTGTCCTGGAGGAAGTGAATACCGCAGGCGACAAACTCCGAATTGTTAATTTGTCTAATAAAGTTTTGTCAGCAGACCAAGAACGAGTTTTGTCGCTGGGGTTGAATTTTTGTTTGCCTGAACGCTTTAATTTAACTAATTTTAAAATAGACCTGTTTAAAAGTGTGAGGAAAATTAATTTACATAAACAATTTGTCAACAAAGATTTGACTACCCCAGGGACGGCTGTACCTACCACGGAAAAACCGGCTGCGATAGGAAATTTAGGCTTTATGGCTTTCCCGCCTGCGGAAACAAACGAAATTGACGATATCTGTTTACTAGCAGCACGGGCAGCACGGTGGCGCAGTGGTTAGCACAGCAGCCTTGCAGCGCTGGAGTCCTGGGTTCTAATCCCACCCAGGACAACATCTGCAAAGAGTTTGTATGTTCTCTCCGTGTTTGCGTGGGTTTCCTCCGGGCACTCCGGTTTCCTCCCACATGCCAAAGACATACTGATAGGAATTCTAGATTGTGAGCCCAATCGGGGACAGTGATGATAATGTGTGCAAACTGTAAAGCGCTGCGGAATATGTTAGCGCTATATAAAAATAAAGATTATTATTATTATAATTATTACTAGCAAGTTTAAGTGAGGGAACGGGTGAGGAGGATCAACAAAGGAAGCAAGATTGTGTTCCAATTTCGATCGAACCGTTTAGGGGGGGAATTCGTTCCAGCTATATGCCCGTGGTTTCCCCTGGAAATTCAATTGACTTGTTCCATGATTTAGTCTTGAAAGATGTTGAGGCGATCATATATAAAGAACCTAGAAAGAATTTAAAGGGAACCTGTCACCTGAATTTGGCGGGACTGGTTTTGGGTCATATGGGCGGAGTTTTCAGGTGTTTGATTCACCCTTTCCTTACCCGCTGGCTGCATGCAGGCTGCAATATTGGATTGAAGTTCATTCTCTGTCCTCCATAGTACACGACTGCACAAGGCAAGATTGCTTTGCACAGGCGTGTACTATGGAGGACAGAGAATGAACTTCAATCCAATATTGCAGCCAGCATGCAGCCAGCGGGTAAGGAAAGGGTGAATCAAACACCTGAAAACTCCGCCCATATGACCCAAAACCAGTCCCGCCAAATTCAGGTGACAGAGTCCCTTTAACTTTAAATGAAGAAAAAGCCCTATGGGAAATGCAACGGTGGAAGGACGTGGTTATAAGAAAAGCGGATAAAGGGGGGAATATTGTTATCTTGGATAAAAATTACTATATAGCTGAAGCTTTATCACAACTTAATGATAAATCAACATACTTACTATTAGATAGCAATCCGACGATTAAATTTAGAGAAAAACTATGCGTATTGTTGAATAAATTTGTGGTAAATGGAGCTCTATCTAAAAAAAGAGCCGAAAAACTTTTACCAGAATATCCCAAAATACCACATTGCTATAGCCTCCCAAAAATACATAAAAACGCCACGCACCCCCCAGGACGTCCCATAATCTCAGGGAACGAGTCCCTAACAGAGCCATTATCTCAATTTTTAGATTGGCTTTTAAAACCACTTTAAAAGAAGATTCCATCTTTTGTGAAGGACTCTGGAGATTTCCTGTCAGCTCTGAAAATCGTAGACTGGCAACCTGGGTTTTCCCTTGCCTCCATAGACGTTGTTAGTCTATACACCCGTATTCCACATAATAAAGGCTTGGAGGCCATAAAGAGGATTCTAAGCAATACGGAAAAAGATCCCAACTTTATTGCTTTTGTCATAGAAAGTCTGGATTTTGTACTAGCGCATCATGCGTTTAAATTCATGGACAGATGGTTTTTGCAATGTACCGGTACGGCCATGGGTACGCCAGTCGCATGCGTTTTTGCGAATTTATTTCTCGCTGCGTTTGAGGAACAGTACATCACATCGATTGCCAATCCGTTTTTGAGACACATGAAATTTTATGTACGATTTGCGGATGACATTTTTATAATCTGGGACGGTTCTAAAAGCGAGTTTGATAATTTTGTAGCGCACATTAATAGCGTGAATAAAGAAAATATGCAGTTCACGTCCACTTTCGGTGAAAACCAGTTAGATTTTCTCGACGTTAAAATTAATGTCACCGATGGCGAATTAATCACCCGGGTACATAAAAAATCTACTGCAACAAATAACATGCTTCACTTTAATAGTGCGCACCCCATTCGAACGAAAAAATGTATCCCGTACAGTCAAATGGTTCGGTATAGAAAAATCAATAATAATGATTTAATTTTTAAAGAGCAGCTTACCGAGCTCAAGTCAGGATTTCTGAAAAGAGAGTATCCTCTCACCATTTTAACGGAAGCGGAACAGAGGGTTAATAAATTGTCGCAAGGTGCACTCCTAAAGACTCGTAAAAAAATTAAAGGATCATCACAAAAAGAACTAAGATTCACTTTCGCGTTTACGCATAGCGAGATAACGCAATTTATTCTGCGATCAGAAAAAACTGGCATGTGTTACAAAAAGACAGGGATCTGTCTAAACTCACATCGTTAAAACCACAATTTGCGTACAAACGCACCAGAAATATCGGAGATATCCTGGTCCACAATAGACTGCTATCTGAAAGTCAAAATTGGTTAGAATTGTCCCGACCCAAAGGAAACTATAAATGCGGTAACTGTAATTATTGTCACCTTCATCTAACATCAAATCCGTTGCGCATAGGTTCCATAACGCATACCGTTCGTGATTTTATTTATTGTCGGAGCAAATACGTGGTGTACATCATTTTTTGTCCATGTCTTTTCTTTTATATCGGGAAAACTATCCGCCCTTTAATCACTAGATTCCGGGAACACCATAGATCAATTGTAACTGGAAAAGGTTCCCTGCGATTAATCGAACATGTGAAAAACAAACATGGGGCTAACCCGGATGTCCTGCGTTTCGCCGGCCTGGAAATTGTAAAAACCCCCCACCAAGGTGGAGATCGCAATAAGGTTTTGCTACAACATGAAGCCAGGTGGATCCTGGATACTAATGCCCAAGGCCCCATCGGGCTCAATGATAAACTTGATATGGCGGGTTTTTTATAAGATGATTTTTTCTGATAGTAATACATGTACAGCCTATAGATATTGTTAAATTACTGACATTATGCCTTTGTACGCATTTCTATATGCAAATTGAACATTTTTTAACTCTTCACACAATTGTATGTTCTGCTCACGTGATTGTCCATTCCTTTAAAAGGAAGTGACATATGTGTATTTTGCACCTGGACCCGTTGAAGCGCCCTGCGCGAAACGGCCGTAGTCCTTACCGGTTCCCCGCACCCTCTCCTGTTCACGTCCTGCCGCCTCTCCATATGTACCTGATTGCTGTTCGTAGCAAATAAAGGACTTCATCACAGCATCTCCAGGGGTGAGTGCCATACTTTCTTTTCTGATATACTGTCAGTGAAGCCTTGGGTCCTCTGTGGATTTTTCTGTGAGCACCACCCCGAGCTGTTTTTTCTGGACAGTGTTGCAGCCGACGCTGCCGACGCTTTTCCACACACCTGTGAAGAGTTGTGATTCTAGTGCCGCACGGCTACCATTCTTTGGTTTGGTTCTGGCCCCATAAGATGCTCCATAGTATATGCCCCGTATGCTGCTGTGATATATACAGTGGGGCAAAAAAGTATTTAGTCAGTCAGCAATAGTGCAAGTTCCACCACTTAAAAAGATGAGAGGCGTCTGTAATTTACATCATAGGTAGACCTCAACTATGGGAGACAAACTGAGAAAAAAAAATCCAGAAAATCACATTGTCTGTTTTTTTTAACAATTTATTTGCATATTATGGTGGAAAATAAGTATTTGGTCAGAAACAAACAATCAAGATTTCTGGTCTCACAGACCTGTAACTTCTTCTTTAAGAGTCTCCTCTTTCCTCCACTCATTACCTGTAGTAATGGCACCTGTTTAAACTTATCAGTATAAAAAGACACCTGTGCACACCCTCAAACAGTCTGACTCCAAACTCCACTATGGTGAAGACCAAAGAGCTGTCAAAGGACACCAGAAACAAAATTGTAGCCCTGCACCAGGCTGGGAAGACTAAATCTGCAATAGCCAACCAGCTTGGAGTGAAGAAATCAACAGTGGGAGCAATAATTAGAAAATGGAAGACATACAAGACCACTGATAATCTCCCTCGATCTGGGGCTCCACGCAAAATCCCACCCCGTGGGGTCAGAATGATCACAAGAACGGTGAGCAAAAATCCCAGAACCACGCGGGGGACCTAGTGAATGAACTGCAGAGAGCTGGGACCAATGTAACAAGGCCTACCATAAGTAACACACTATGCCACCATGGACTCAGATCCTGCAGTGCCCAGACGTGTCCCACTGCTTAAGCCAGTACATGTCCGGGCCCATCTGAAGTTTGCTAGAGAGTATTTGGATGATCCAGAGGAGTTTTGGGAGAATGTCCTATGGTCTGATGAAACCAAACTGGAACTGTTTGGTAGAAACACAACTTGTCGTGTTTGGAGGAAAAAGAATACTGAGTTGCATCCATCAAACACAATACCTACTGTAAAGCATGGTGGTGGAAACATCATGCTTTGGGGCTGTTTCTCTGCAAAGGGGCCAGGACGACTGATCCGGGTACATGAAACAATGAATGGGGCCATGTATCGTGAGATTTTGAGTGCAAACCTCCTTCCATCAGCAAGGGCATTGAAGATGAAACATGGCTGGGTCTTTCAACATGACAATGATCCAAAGCACACCACCAGGGCACCGAAGGAGTGGCTTCGTAAGAAGCATTTCAAGGTCCTGGAGTGGCCTAGCCAGTCTCCAGATCTCAACCCTATAGAAAACCTTTGGAGGGAGTTGAAAGTCTGTGTTGCCAAGCGAAAAGCCAAAAACATCACTGCTCTAGAGGAGATCTGCATGGAGGAATGGGCCAACATACCAACAACAGTGTGTGGCAACCTTGTGAAGACTTACAGAAAACGTTTGACCTCTGTCATTGCCAACAAAGGATATATTACAAAGTATTGATATGAAATTTTGTTTCTGACCAAATACTTATTTTCCACCATAATATGTAAATAAATTGTTAAAAAATCAGACAATGTGATTTTCTGGATTTTTTTTTCTCAGTTTGTCTCCCATAGTTGAGGTCTACCTATGATGTAAATTAAAGATGCCTCTCATCTTTTTAAGTGGTGGAACTTGCACTATTGCTGACTGACTAAATACTTTTTTGCCCCACTGTATATAAAAAAATAACATACTCACCTATCGTCGCTGTGCGCCGAGTGCTGGGGGGGCCTGAGCAGGCGGGGACACCGGCACGCTGTGGGGGTCAGGTGCCGGAGTCGCCGCTGGCTCAGGCCCCCGACACTTGCTATAGTCACCTGGCCCTGATCCAGCGCTGCGTGCCGCTCCGTGTTCCGGGTCCTCTGGCTGTGACTGTTCAGTCAGAGGGCGGCGCGCATTAAGTGCGTCATGGTGCCCTCTGAACTGTGAACGTCACAGGCAGAGGACCCGGAAGATGGAGCGGCGCGCAGCACTGGAACGGGACAGGTGAATATAGCTCATACTCACCCTCCTGGCGGTCCCTGCTTCTCCGTTGGAGATCGCGGCGTGCGTTCAGTGCTTACGTATACCTTGATCTCCTGGGCTGCGTCACTCTGTGGGGTCCAGACTGCGCCGGCGCTTGCTCTTGTGCAGTCTATAAAGGCTTCGGACAGAGTGACGCTCCCAGCCTTATATTATAGATACCAGAAGCATTAGAACCGGGCCACCATCTAGTCTATTATAACCTATGCACATGGCCGTGTCTTTCATGGACTGTGTGTCTGTGAAAACCACACAGAGACACGTCCATTTTTTTCAGGCAGCACGGATGACAAGGGTCAATACAAGTCTATGGGTCCATGAAAAACATGTACAGCACAAGTATGGCATGTACAGTCTGTGTTATTTCAGTGTTTAGCATTGCAAAGTATAAAAGAAGCTTTGTCATTTATTGATTTACCGTATGTGAAAAACACTGATGGTAAAAATGGAGACATGGACCGTACACTGATGACACTCTGATGGTAAAAACAGACACACAGACTGTACACTGATGACACTCTGATGGTAAAAATAGACACATGGACCGTACACTGATGACACACTGATGGTAAAAACAGACACACAGACTGTACACTGATGACACACTGATGGTAAAAATAGACACATGGACAGTACACTGATGACACACTGATGGTAAAAACAGACACACAGACTGTACACTGATGACACACTGATGGTAAAAACAGACACACAGACTGTACACTGATGACACACTGATGGTAAAAATAGACACATGGACCGTACACTGATGACACACTGATGGTAAAAACAGACACACAGACTGTACACTGATGACACACTGATGGTAAAAACAGACACACAGACTGTACACTGATGACACACTGATGGTAAAAATAGACACATGGACAGTACACTGATGACACACTGATGGTAAAAACAGACACACAGACTGTACACTGATGACACACTGATGGTAAAAACAGACACACAGACTGTACACTGATGACACACTGATGGTAAAAATAGACACATGGAAAGTACACTGATGACACTCTGATGGTAAAAACAGACACACAGACTGTACACTGATGACACACTGATGGTAAAAACAGACACACAGACTGTACACTGATGACACACTGATGGCAAAAACAGACACACGGACCGTACTGTTGACAGACTGATGGTAAAAACAGACACACGGACTAAATACTGGTGACACACTGATGGTAAAAACAGACATAGACCATACACTGATGACGCACTGATGGTAAAAACAGACACATGTACCATACACTGATGACACACTGATGGTAAAAACAGACACGGACCGTACGCCGATGACACACTGATTGTAAAAACAGACACATAGACCGTACACTGATGACACACTGATAATAAAAACAGACACATAGACCATACACTTGTAAGGGGTCACAGAGACACGTTTTTAAATGTTGCTAACTGTATATGTTTAAATACCTTATGCTGCTATGTATATTATGCTGTAGAATAGGGTTAAGTGCAGTACCTCAAGGTGGACACTAGGTGGGTACATTAGTAATATAGTTATTTAGGAGGAGCCTGAGAACCCAGACAGCCCAGTAGGGCCTTAGAGCCCATACAGTGCAGTTGCCTCCTCAACGCTAGAAGCAAGAAGCCCAGTCATCCAGGGTCAGTGGGCCAGAAGGGCAGCAGTGACAGCAGCAGTGGGAACAGAGGCTGTGGCCAAAGCCACAGCAGTACAGGGATGCAGGTTGCTCAACATGTGGCAGCTTACTTCATGGGCAGATGCCCTCTTGTCTGGGGCGAGGCTGACTAGGGAACACTTGAATGTGGAAAGGCTGAACAGAGAGGATGCTGCAGTACCAGATGGAATGATACAATTCGGGCACCCTCTGAAGGACGTAGGGAAGAGTGCAGGGAAAGCGAAGGTTGTGAATTGCATGGAACCCTACACTGATGCTATATCTGATATGGACGTGCTGCGAAAGGAAAGAAGTAAAGTTGTTTTTTACAGTTGAAATTGGACTGTGCCTCTGTTTGTGCAAAATTGTACAGAGGGGGTCTTCAGCAACTCAGAGGAGACCCTGAAGGTGCAGAGAATAGAGAGGCAAGTAAATTGATAAAAGGGACATTGTTTGTATATAACGCTGGGTACTCGCCAAAAGCCCTATTTCCGCGCGCGCAGTCTCTTTTATATCACACCCGCCCCCAGCAGTCAGGTGCAAAGGTCTATTCCGGTCAGAAAGTGCTTCCCCCAGCAACAATGGTGACAGTCCCGACAGTTCTGGCCCAGACACGAAAGACAGGCTACTATTCTGGACCATCTTCCTACATTTTAGCTGCATGAAAACACAGCGTCTTACAGTTCCGGCAAAGTGAATGGGATTTATAGAAATCTCGCACCAGCTGAGCTTTTTCTTTTTTTCACCATACATAAACTGACCTGCTTTTTTTCCCCACAGAAAATCCGCAGGCAAAAAAAGACACTAAAAACTCATGTAATCCGCACATGACTGTTTCAATAAAGTTTTCTTAAAAGCAAATACCAGGAAGTATCAAAACCAAAGCAGCTTTATTAAAAACACGACAAACCGAAAAGAGACAAAAAACACATGTAAAAAGAAACACAAGTAACTTAATTTACATAATAGGTGGCGAAAATCTGCAACATCAAAAGCTCATGGTGTGAACGTAGCCTAATATTTTTGACTCCTTTTTTTTTATTTGGTTTTTCTTTATCTACTTTTAGTACTTGTGTGAAAATCTGATGTACTTTTAGGTAAATTTTTGGCAGAACTATGAAAACAATTCCTAAGCCTTCACAAACTTTCAAGCACCACCGTAGTTTCTTATATTCTCTTGTACTATTCATTTAGAGACAAAGTTTGATGAGATGACTGCGACCAAATAATTATAGTCCCAAGTCACAAAATATTCTTACTGCCGCTCGTGAAAACCTTCGTCAGAGGCGTTTCGAGGATTCCTTTGTGTTTTTTTGGCATCTGGTTCTTCTAGTTATGAGCGAGTTGTGTTATATTGACAGGGATAAAATGTTATTCCTCGGTTCTTTTGTGTTTATTCACTGTGTAGATATCTGCCTGATATAAAGTTTTGGTTCAATTCCACCATGGGATTTGCCATCCTGTCCGTAAAAAACACAGTTTGGGATTGTGCTTGTGCCGTCAGCCCTTGCACAGCCTGACCCGGCGACCTTCCTCCATACTGCGGATTTGCAGTCCCAGGCATTTCTCCAGCAGGATGTAGCAATCTCATTGCAGGTCTGTGCTGTGCCGCCCTGAACCTCTCCCTACAGGGGAATGTCGGACATGATTCAGTAGCAGATTGTTCCCAATGTCTCACAGTGTGCATGAAGGACAATGTCCGTAAGAAAACTGGGGCAAGTAGCAAAAAAAGAATGTCCATGCTCATATTTATGTGGTCTCTGTACCAAAAACTATCCACAATGCCAAATAATAAATTAAAAATAAGCTGGTTCCTAAACAGGGTCACTCGTGTGTGTCATGTCTGGTACATGGTACGGAGAACTTTCTACGACCAGGTGGACACAAGCACATTGCAGTGCAAGAGCGATCCGACGAAGCATCAGCTCTCACTCAGACCAATGTTATTCTATGGAGCCGAGGGAGAAAAATTGATCCGATATTTGCAAGTCACTGAGTCCGTGGAAAACATCGGACTACACTCGAATGATATCTGAGTGCAGTCTGATTTCCACGGACTCATAGAATGGAGAAGACTGAGACAGTTTTTTCTGCATCTTCTCATCCGAGAGAATTGGTTCGCACTATGGACGCTCTCTAATCAGACGGACTTCTAGTTATGAGCGACTTGTGTTATATTGACAGGGATAATCTTATTCCTCAGTTCTTTTGTGTTTATCCATTGTGTAGATATTTTTTTCGACAAACGGGAGGAGAGATCCGCCTAATATACAGTTTTAGGCCATGTTCACACGTTCCTGATTTCCATCCTTTTTTTTCTGCACTAAAAACCGCAGCTCTTGGCAGAAAACGCAGGTGCGTTTTTTGGTGCGTTTTTGGTGTGTTTTTTGATGCGTTTTTTGATGCGTTTTTTAGTGCGTTTTTTTATGCAGAGTCTGTGTGTTTTCTAGGGAGTTTTTTAGGGTTAAAATGGCTGAAAACACCCTACCCCTACCCCTAACCCTACCCCTAACCCTAACCCTACCCCTAACCCTACCCCTAACCCTATTCTAACATTAGTGGAAAAAAAAAAATTCTTTATTTTTTTATTGTCCCTACCTATGGGGGTGACAAAGGGGGGGGGGGGTCATTTACTATTTTTTTTATTTTGATCACTGAGATAGGTTATATCTCAGTGATCAAAATGCACTTTGTAACGAATCTGCCGGCCGGCAGATTCGGCGTGAGCACTGCGCATGCGCCCGCCATTTTGGAAGATGGCGGCGCACAGGGAGAAGACGGACGGACACCGGGAGGCCGGGTAAGTTTAAGGGGGGGGAGATGAGGGCACGGGGGGGGGCGTCGGAGCACGGGGGGTGGCATCGGAGCATGGGGGGGTGGGATTGGGGCACGGGGGGGGGGCAGCCACACTGCAGCGGTTCTGCACCACAAACCGCAGTAAAACCCGCAGATATATTTTTCATCTGCGGGTTTTACTGCGGGTTTGACCTCACAATGGAGGTCAATGGGTGCAGAACCGCTGCAGTTCCGCAAAAAGAAGTGACATGGTACTTCTTTTTTACCGCAGCTATTCAGCTCGGCTTTTTTTCCCGATTCCTGCATCATGTGCACAGTGGTTCCTGTTTTCCATAGGGTACAGTGTACTGTACCCTGCATGGAAAACAGCTGCGGAGCCGCAGCGGCAAAATCGCGGCGGTTCCGCAGTAAAAAACGCACTGTGTGAACATGGCCTTACAGTTTTTCCACCATGGGATTTGCTATCCTGTCTGTAAAAAACACAGTTTGGGATTGTGCTTGTGCTTGTCGGCCCTTGCACAGCCTGACCCGGCGACCTTCCTCCATATTCATCCGATTTTTATTCGCGTTTCCATCCCTTACTTCCGTGTGTGTATGATGGATCGGAATTTCTCAGATGACAAAAAATACGCCTCTAAGGATCTTATTACACCTAAGCCTGCAGCAAAGACAAGGCGCATCCTCAATGTGTAAGGCCGGCGAGAGAATGAAAAATCATCAGAGTTTCATTTAGAAAATTTGGACGATTTTCAACTAATATAAAAAGACACATCTGCATGTTTTTCTCAATATCTGACATGAAATCAGAATAAACCTTTCCCGTTTTAGGTCAATCAGGATTACCATAATTATTAAAATTTGCCAAATGTCAGAATAATGAGAGAGAGAATGTTTTAAGGCAAAGTCAAAAGTTTATATACACTGTGATTACTATGCCTTTAACCCCTTACTGACCTCGGACGGGATAGTACGTCCGAGGTCAGCTCCCCTGCTTCGATGCAGGGCTCCGCGGTGAGCCCGCATCAAAGTCGGGACATGTCTGCTGTTCTGAACAGCTGACATGTGCCCGCAATAGTGGCGGGTGAAATCGCGATTCACCCGCCACTATTAACTAGTTAAATGCCGCTGTCAAACGCAGACAGCGGCATTTAACTACCGGATCCGGTCGGGCGGCCAGATATGAGCGCATCGCCGACCCCCGTCACATGATCGGAGGTCGGCGATGCTTCTCTATTGTAACCATAGAGGTTTTTGAGACCTCTATGGTTACTGATCGCCAGTAGCTGTGAGCGCCACCCTGTGGTCGGCGCTCACAGCACACCTGATTTTCTGCTACATAGCAGCGAACAGCAGATCACTTCTATGTAGCAGAGGCAAACATGCTGTGCCTGCTTCTAGCCTCCCATGGAGGCTATTGAAGCATGGCAACAGTTAAAAAAAAGTTTAAAAAAATGTGAATAAAATATAAAAGTTTAAATCACCCCCCTTTCGTCCCAACCAAAATAAATCAATAAAAAAAAAAGCAAACCTACACATATTTGGTATCGCCGCGTTCAGAATTGCCTGATCTATCAATAAAAAAAAAAAGCATTAACCTGATCGCTAAACGGCGTAACGAGAAAAAAAATCGAAACGACAGAATTACGTTTTTTCGGTCGACGCGACATTGCATTAAAATGCAATAACAGGCGATCAAATGAACGTATCTGCACCGAATTGAAATCATTAAAAACGCCAGGTCGGCACGCAAAAAGTAAACCCTCAACCGACCCCAGATCATGAAAAATGGAGACGCTACGAGTATCGGAAAATGGCGCAATTTTTTTATTTTTTTTAGCAAAGTTTGGAATTTTGTTTCACCACTTAGGTAAAAAATAACCTAGATATGTTAGGTGTCTATGAACTCGTAGTGACCTGGAGAATCATAATGGCAGGTCAGTTTTAGCATTTAGTGAACCTAGCAAAAAAGCCAAACAAAAAACAAGTGTGGGACTGCACTTTTTTTGCAATTTCACTGCACTTGGAATTTTTTTTCCCGTTTTCTAGTACACGACATGGTAAAACCATTGATGTCGTTCAAAAGTACAACTTGTCCCTCAAAAAATAAGCCCTCACATGGCCAAATGGACGGAAAAATAAAAAAGTTATGGCTCTCGGAAGGAGGGGAGCGAAAAACGAACATGGAAAATCCCAAGGTCATGAAGGGGTTAAACAAATCTAGACTGCCCATATGATGATGTCATGTGTTTGGAAGCTTTTTTGGCAACACCTGAGTTAATTAGAGACACACCTGTGGATGTATTTTAATGCACACCTGAAACACTGCTTCTTTGTGTAGCATCATGGGAAAGTCTCAAGAAATCAGCCAAGATATCAGGAAGAGAATTGTGGACTTGCACAAGTCTGGCTCATCCTTGGGTACAATTTCAAGATACCTAAGGGTGCCTCATTCATCTGTACAAACAATTATGTGCAAGTACAAACAAGATGGAAATGTCCAGCCATCAGTGTACTACTGTATATTTCAATTGAATATGTAAAATTTTGCATGTTACATGTTTTTAATTGCATTAAATAAAATGTTATTTATTTAACTAATTTTGTGAGTGGTGACATGAATACTTTTGTATTCGTATGTAGGTTGCTATATGGAGGAATCCACTCGTAATTTTAATAACTAATGGAGAGACATATCACTATCTGTATACAAGTATGCTGCATATGTTCTTTGAATATTTGTATGAGTAAAAGTACAAGGAGTGCCTTTCTTGTGTGATATTGTAGGAAGGGCATACTAGATTCTGTCATGTGACATTGATCCAGAGAACTAGTCTAATTGCTGTATGTGGAGTCGGGAAGAAAATGTCCCCTAATATGGAGCATAAAAACAATGGCCTTGTAACAGTTGTGCCCTGTTCTGACACATTCCTAACCCCTGAAGACACCAATCGCCCCATGCTGTGTATTACAATGTGAATAGTGTCATGCAGTTTTACATATATTTCGACATGTGAAGTGTTAACTGTGTATTGCGGTTTTAGGCGTACATAATGTATTATGGTAATGTATCATGTATAGAGTGCGATAGGCATTGTTAGTATAATAGGCACAGTGTGCAGCGGAAATACAGGGAATATAAAGTATAAGATAAGTGATATAATACATAGGTTAGGTTTTAGGACATAAAGTATTGACCAAAGGCTACGATAGACTTTTGTAAGCAGTATAAATGTAATATGTTTAATGTATGCAAACACCAAGCACAATGTTTGTAAAACTATATCTGTTAGCTATAGACATATCAAAAGTTCGGGACTAGCCCATAGTGGGAGGGACTAGCCCAAGTGAAAAGGGAAGTACAGCAACTAAGTTTAAGGTCAAGTTGCAGTGGGAAAGCATCTACCATTCAAGTCAGTGTTAGGCCTTACTGGGATGCCTTGTGGACATTCCTGCAGCGTCCGGAGCTCAGTGCTCGATACAGGTACTATGAAGAGTGCCTTATCCTCTGACGTACAGGGGACAATGGGCTCAGAACTGCGTGAAAAGAAATAATAGATCCCTGGGGTACTGCATGACTGGAACTGAAATCCCGGTGGCTGGCAGAGCCAGTAAATGTAGGGATTATCGAGAAGGAATGGATAGTAATGCTGAAAATGCATTGTATTAAGGAAACAAGGAATAAGAAGTCTTGTGCCTGGTACTGCGTGTTATAATCTGATTGACTTGAACTGTCCTCCTCCTCTCACCTTCCCCTTACTGTTGGGGTTCCCCAAGGATCAGTCCTAGGCCCCCTCCTCTTCTCCTTGTATACTGCCCCTATTGGACAAACAATCAGTATATTTGGTTTCCAGTACCATCTCTATGCTGATGACACCCAATTATACACTTCTGCTCCTGATATCACACCGACCTTTTTAGAAAACACCAGTGATTGTCTTACCGCTGTCTCTAACATCATGTCCTCCCTCTATCTGAAACTGAACCTGTCAAAAACTGAACTCCTCGTGTTCTCTCCCTCTATTAACCTATCTTTCCCTGACATTGCCATCTCCATGTGTGGTTCCACCATTACTCCCAAGCAACATGCCCGCTGCCTTGGGGTCATCCTTGATTCCGAGCTTTCATTCACCCCCCACATCCGATCACTGGCTCGCTCTTCTTATCTGCATCTCAAAAACATTTCTAGAATTCGCCCTTTTCTTAGGGTACCGTCACACAGTGGCATTTTGATCGCTACGATGGCACGATCCGTGACGCTCCAGCATCGTAACAATATCGCTCCAGCGTCGTAGACTGCTGTCACACTTTGCAATGTACGACGCTGGAGCGATAATTTCATGACGTATGTGCGATGTAGAAGCCGTTGGTTACTATGCGCACATCGTATAAAATATCGTGCACACCTTTGTTACACCATGCGATCATGCCGCCACAGCGGGACACTAGACGACGAAAGAAAGTTTCAAACGGTCTGCTACGACGTACGATTCTCAGCGGGGTCCCTGATCGCAGGAGCGTGTCAGACACAGCGAGATCGCTGGAACGTCACGGATATATCGCTGGAACGTCACAAATCGTGCCGTCGTAGCGATCAAAATGCCACTGTGTGACGGTACCCTTACTTTCGACTCGGCAAAAACTCTTACTGTTTCACTTATTCATTCTCGTCTGGACTATTGTAACTCTCTACTAATCGGCCTCCCTCTTACCAAACTCTCCCCGCTCCAATCTGTCCTGAATGCTGCTGCCAGGATTATATTCCTCACCAACCGTTACACCGATGCCTCTACCCTGTGCCAGTCATTACACTGGTTACCCATCCACTCCAGAATCCAGTACAAAACTATGACCCTTATCCATAAAGCGCCCCATGGCTCAGAACCATCCTACATCTCCTCCCTGGTCTCAGTCTACCACCTTACCCATGCCCTCCACTCCGCTAATGACCTCAGGTTACCATCCTCAATAATCAGAACCTCCCACTCCCGTCTCCAAGACTTTTCACGTGCTTCGCCAATTCTCTGGAATGCACTACCTAGGTTAATACGATTAATCCCCAATCCCCACAGTTTTAAGCGTGCTCTAAAAACGCATTTGTTCAGGTTGGCCTACCGCCTCAATGCATTAACCTAACTATCCCTGTGTGGCCCATTTTAAAAAAACCATAATCAGGTTCCTCGCATCATGTTCTCATACACTTTATGCAGTTATTAGCCCTCTGTGTCTGTACTGCTACATACTTAGGCAGTTAACTGGTTCGTGCAGCTTTACATGAACACCTGAGCCTTACACTATGGCTGGTCCGACTAACTATAGCAATTGTTACCATCCACCTCTCGTGTCTCCCCTTTTCCTCATAGTTTGTAAGCTTGCGAGCAGGGCCCTCATTCCTCCTGGTATCTGTTTTGAACTGTATTTCTGTTATGCTGTAATGTCTATTGTCTGTACAAGTCCCCTCTATAATGTAAAGCGCTGCGGAACATGTTGGCGCTATATAAATAAAATTATTATTATAAATTATTATAACTGTCCAGTAAACTTTCGGTTATTAAAGCAAACTGCTTGTCACCTGAATTATAAGCTGTAGCTCCTGAAGATGGAGGCCTAGAGACAGCGGAGACCTGCAGCCTACAAGTGAGAATTATGCACCCCACACCTGACAGCACATTGGGACTGGGATACGATTTTCCTGTAAAGTGCCAGGGCATTAAGGAGCAACAGCTCGACCCTGGCTACCGCCCTCAGTCACTTTACAACCTCATGGGGGATTTTTCCTTACTCCGGATCAACATGTTGGGCTGCAAGTTCAACTCGATGGACTTGGATCTACCTTCAAGCTTATGGAACGCTCGCCAGGGCCGTGGAATACTCGGTACCGGTTCCGGTCGCTTTTAAAGGGGTGGTCGCGGTGGCTGCGACTCGGTCCGTGGCACTTGGCGCCCAAGTAAAAGAAATTTCTTTAAAGGGGATTTGTGAATAAAGTTTGTGTTCATGACGCCACCTGTGGTATTCGGTCAGGGATAACTGACGCTGCTTAAAGGGGTCCTCTAGGGTGATGTTAGGCATCTAAGATGGTATAACTTTCCACAGGTGAAGTTGAGTCCCCAGGGCTCCCGGTGTGTAGATGGAGATGGTGAGTGGTGAAATAAGAAACGGAGGACACAGGTTTGCAGTCTCTTTACCTGGTTTACTGAAGACTTCAGGCAGCCACAATCTGGGGCACGAGATCACAGGTACAGGCAGGATCCAGCCAGCTTGGAAGCGCGTTCAAAGTCCCCCTTACCAGGTGGAGTTAGAAGCCTTCCTACTAGCACGGTGGTGTAGTCCTTTGCTGCCTTAGGCCTCACACAAAGTCCTCACGGTCTCTCTGTCCTCCTTAAGGGATAGGACAATACCTGTATGACAGTTAACTCGAGCCATTTTACAGGATCTCTATCACAACCCGGGCTCTATGCATTACTGTGTCTTCAGGTGTTAGGGCGGACAGGTGACGTGAAATCAGCTGCACTGCCGGTTTCTGCTGTGCCACATGGAGTCCGACACATCCTCGGTGTTCCGGCTACCTGTGTTTGTGCTCTGCAAGGAGGTAGCTCAGTTGCAACTATTCTCCCCAGTTCTTTCTCTCCTGTGCTCCGCTCTCCTGCACGCTCACTGCAATGTGTTCTTCTCTCTGTGCTCTCTCTTTCTCCAGGAGCTGCAGCACCCTCTTGTCTGCACGGCCCCTTCAGTCCTTCCGACACTCACTGTCTGACTGCTCTCTCCTCTGTCTCTCTGACAGACTGACTAACTTTCCCTCCAGACCAGAATATATATATACTGTATATATATATATATATATACAGCGGGGCAAAAAAGTATTTAGTCAGTCAGCAATAGTGCAAGTTCCACCACTTAAAAATATGAGAGGCGTCTGTAATTTACATCATAGGTAGACCTCAACTATGGGAGACAAACTGAGAAAAAAAAATCCAGAAAATCACATTGTCTGTTTTTTTAACAATTTATTTGCATATTATGGTGGAAAATAAGTATTTGGTCAGAAACAAAATTTCATCTCAATACTTTGTAATATATCCTTTGTTGGCAATGACAGAGGTCAAACGTTTTCTGTAAGTCTTCACAAGGTTGCCACACACTGTTGTTGGTATGTTGGCCCATTCCTCCATGCAGATCTCCTCTAGAGCAGTGATGTTTTTGGCTTTTCGCTTGGCAACACGGACTTTCAACTCCCTCCAAAGGTTTTCTATAGGGTTGAGATCTGGAGACTGGCTAGGCCACTCCAGGACCTTGAAATGCTTCTTACGAAGCCACTCCTTCGTTGCCCTGGCGGTGTGCTTTGGATCATTGTCATGTTGAAAGACCCAGCCACGTTTCATCTTCAATGCCCTTGCTGATGGAAGGAGGTTTGCACTCAAAATCTCACGATACATGGCCCCATTCATTCTTTCATGTACCCAGATCAGTCGTCCTGGCCCCTTTGCAGAGAAACAGTCCCAAAGCATGATGTTTCCACCACCATGCTTTATAGTAGGTATGGTGTTTGATGGATGCAACTCAGTATTCTTTTTCCTCCAAACACGACAAGTTGTGTTTCTACCAAACAGTTCCAGTTTGGTTTCATCAGACCATAGGACATTCTCCCAAAACTCCTCTGGATCATCCAAATGCTCTCTAGCAAACTTCAGACGGGCCCGGACATGTACTGGCTTAAGCAGTGGGACACGTCTGGCACTGCAGGATCTGAGTCCATGGTGGCGTAGTGTGTTACTTATGGTAGGCCTTGTTACATTGGTCCCAGCTCTCTCCAGTTCATTCACTAGGTCCCCCTGCGTGGTTCTGGGATTTTTGCTCACCGTTCTTGTGATCATTCTGACCCCACGGTGTGGGATTTTGCGTGGAGCCCCAGATCGAGGGAGATTATCAGTGGTCTTGTATGTCTTCCATTTTCTAATTATTGCTCCCACTGTTGATTTCTTCACTCCAAGCTGGTTGGCTATTGCAGATTCAGTCTTCCCAGCCTGGTGCAGGGCTACAATTTTGTTTCTGGTGTCCTTTGACAGCTCTTTGGTCTTCACCATAGTGGAGTTTGGAGTCAGACTGTTTGAGGGTGTGCACAGGTGTCTTTTTATACTGAGGACAAGTTTAAACAGGTGCCATTACTACAGGTAATGAGTGGAGGAAAGAGGAGACTCTTAAAGAAGAAGTTACAGGTCTGTGAGAGCCAGAAATCTTGATTGTTTGTTTCTGACCAAATACTTATTTTCCACCATAATATGCAAATAAAATGATAAAAAAAACAGACAATGATTTTCTGGATCTTTTTTTTCTCAGTTTGTCTCCCATAGTTGAGGTCTACCTATGATGTAAATTACAGACGCCTCTCATCTTTTTACGTGGTGGAACTTGCACTATTGCTGACTGACTAAATACTTTTTTGCCCCACTGTATATATATATATATATACTAGATTGTGGCCCGATTCTAACGCATCGGGTATTCTAGAATATGCATGTCCCCGTAGTATATGGACAATGATGATTCCAGAATTCGCGGCAGACTGTGCCCCTAGCTGATTGGTCGAGGCAACCTTTATGACATCATCGTCGCCATGGCAACCATTATGACATCTACGTCGATACTGTGCCCGTTGCTGATTGGTCCAGGCCTGGCGGCCTCGACCAATCAGACGCGGGATGTCTACGTCCTTTATGACATCATCGTCGCTGTGCCCGTCGCTGATTGGTCGAGGCCTGGCGGCCTCGACCAATCAGAGATGCGGGATTTCCAGGACAGACAGACAGACAGACAGACGGAAAAACCCTTAGGCAATTATATATATAGATATATATATAGGGGAGCCACCCATAAGCTGGATAAGGGCTCCCCCTTCTGGCCGGGAGTGTGGACATGTTGTATGCTTGTGATTACCTGATAAGAAGAATTCTTCATCGCTTCCAAGTGTGACATCACTCTCCCCATGAGGAAAGCAATGCCACTGTAGAAACCAGAACCCTGCGGTGTTACACTTACAACGATGAAACAGTAAGGTACAATGCCGAAAACTTGGGATGTTATCAGATCTGCGTTTCCTGTATACCTGCATTGATCACTGTTTTTGTGGAGGGAGATGGATTTGCGTCCTACAAGCTACTAATTAAAGCTAAAACTTTCCTGCCAATGATGTGTCACAATAGTCACAGATCCCAGATCCTGCCTGTGGCCTGTGTGTTACCTGTTCTGTGGCATGGGTGCCCCGGTGGCATTGCACATTCGTTGGATATCACACCATGTAATGTTGCTCTATCACCATGCTGCATGCTATGCCTAGCTGTACTGAGCGCCTCAAATATAGTTAATGGAAAAGGCTTTTATGGCTTCAGTGCATCTAAAACTAAATAAATGGAGGAAGTTTGCAAGAACCCAGATTAAAAACTAATAAATAGTGCATACAGCTCTAATGCTGACCTATGTGGCTTACAGACTCTGTTGTTACAGACCACCTATTTTCCTACTGTAGTAAGCAAGGAGGGATGCCTAAATGTGCTATAAGTTTGCATAATATTTTAGGCCAACTTTAATTCTAGATTCAGCTACAAAAAAATAAACTAAGAAGGTAATTAAATGATAACCCTGGTGCAACACATACAATGTATTCTTTCTGTGCTGTTTCCTGTTTTGTTTTTGACTGTAAACTTGGAATCCACAGTTACACCCAACTAAAGAATTTACAATTTGGTCTCATGATTTTGTGACAATTCAATACTGTAATTTCATTAAAAAGAAATAAAAAAAACATAAATGTAAATATTTACCCAAAAATATTAAAGTTTTATTTTAAAAAAAGTGTTGGAGTCCTGGAGACCACACGTAAACAGGAGACCGGGAACAGATAGCAGATGTTCTGGAAAACACAGGTGGACAGGAGACCGGGAACAGGTAGCAGATGTTCTGGAGAACACAGGTGGACAGGAGACCGGGAACAGGTAGCAGATGTTCTGGAGAACACAGGTGGACAGGAGACCGGGAACAGGTAGCAGAGGTCCAGGAGACCGCAGGTGGACAGGAGACAGGGAACAGGTAGCAGAGGTCCAGGAGGCCGCAGGTGGACAGAAGATCGGGAACAAGTAGCAGAGGTCCAGGAGACCTCAGGTGGATAGAAGACCGTTAACAGGTAGCAGAGGTCCAGGAGACTGCAGGTGAACAGGAGACAGGGAACATGTAGCAGAGGTCCAGGAGACTGCAGGTGCGCAGGAGACAGGGAACAGGCAGCAGAGGTCCAGGAGACCTCAGGTGGATAGGAGACCGTTAACAAGTAGCAGAGGTCCAGGAGACTGCAGGTGAACAGGAGACAGGGAACAGGTAGCAGAGGTCCAGGAGACCGCAGGTGGACAGGAGACAGGGAACAGGCAGCAGAGGTCCAGGAGACCACAGGTGGACAGAATATCGGGAACAGGTAGCAAAGGTTCAGGAGACCTCAGGTGGATAGGAGACCATTAAAAGGTAGCACAGGTCCAGAAGAGCGCAGGTGGACAGGAGACAGGGAACAGGTAGCAGAGGTCTAGGAGACCGCAGGTGCACAGGAGACCGGGAACAGTTGGCAGAGGTCCAGGAGACCGCAGGTGGACAGGAGACCGGAACAGGTAGCAGAGGTCCAGGAGACCACAGGTGGACAGGAGACTGGGAACAGGTAGCAGAGGTCCAGGAGACTGAAGGTGGACAGGAGACAGTAAATAGGTAGCAGAGGTCCAGGAGACCACAGGTGGACAGAAGATCGGGAACAGGTAGCAGAGGCCCAGGAGACCTCAGGTGGATAGGAGACTGTTAACAGGTAGCAGAGGTCTAGTAGATCGCAGGTGGATGGGAGACAGGGAACAGGTAGCAGAGGTCCAGGAGACCTCAGGTGGACAGGAGACCGGTAACAGGTAGCAGAGGTCCAGGAGACCACAAGTGGACAAGACTCCAGAGCACTTAAATGTCTTGATACTAAGACACAGGTGTGTATCTTGGTAGGTAGGGATTATGTAGGACCATATTATTAAGAACCATGTGTTATCTAAATGCACTTTTGCTTTTGACTTATTTAGTTACAACAGGGTTTTTGCTCATTTTGCTTCTTGTAGGTTTTGTATGTTTTATGGCTAATGTGAACATGCTTTTATGTGCTGCTTGGAGACCAACTTAATCCAAGCTCAATTTTTGTGTTTTTTGATTATATAGGACCAGGCAGATGATCACATGGTTTCACTCCAGGCCATCTGCAAAGCCCAACGTGGAGCACAACAGAATTCAGCAGACCAGGTAAGGGGGGCAAGGCTCGGATCCAGGACAGGTGCCTAACACACTCACACATAGACATCAGTCTTTTATTCGTTTCTGGTGTGGCCAGCCTCTAATGATAATTATATGACTGCTGATTCTGTCTCAGTTTACACAGGAAAGCTAATAAGTAAACTGCAGGAGAAGTTAATTGTTATTTGTTTAGATGGCCATTCGTTTAACATTTAACTTTAGATGTTGGGGAAAATGCTTTAAAGGGAACCTGTCACCCCGAAAATCGCAGGTGAGGTAAGCCCACCGGCATCAGGGGCTTATCTGCAGCATTCTGTAATACTGTAGATAAGCCCCCGATGTTACCTGAAAAAGGAGAAAAAGACGTTATATTATACTCACCCAGGGGCGGTCCCGCTGCTGAGTCAGGTCGGATGGGCGTCTCTGGTCCGCTGCGGTGCCTCCCATCTTCATTACAAGACGTCCTCTTCTGATCTTCAGCCACGGCTCCGGCGCAGGCGTACTTTGCTCTGCCCTGTTGAGGGCAGACAAAGTACTGCAGTGCGCAGGTGCCGGGCCTCTGACCTTTCTGGCGCCTGCGCAATGCAGTACTATCCTCTGCCCTCAACAGGGCAGAGCAAAGTACGCCTGCGCCGGAGCCGTGGCTGAAGATCAGAAGAGGACGTCTTGTAATGAAGATGGGAGGCACCGCAGCGGACCAGAGACGCCCATCCGACCTGACCAGCAGCGGGACCGCCCCTGGGTGAGTATAACATAACGTCTTTTTCTCCTTTTTCAGGTAACATCGGGGGCTTATCTACAGCATTACAGAATGCTGCAGATAAGCCCCTGATGCCGGTGGGCTTACCTCACACGCGATTTTCGGGGTGACAGGTTCCCTTTAAAGAGAATATGGAAAGGCCAAACTGACAGGAGAAATTATATAAGCTATATAGCCCTTTAAAATTTGCACCTTTATTGCAAATGTTAGTTTGTAAAACACATACAGGTCCTTCTCAAAAAATTAGCATATAGTGTTAAATTTCATTATTTACCATAATGTAATGATTACAATTAAACTTTCATATATTATAGATTCATTATCCACCAACTGAAATTTGTCAGGTCTTTTATTGTTTTAATACTGATGATTTTGGCATACAACTCCTGATAACCCAAAAAACCTGTCTCAATAAATTAGCATATTTCACCCATCCAATCAAATAAAAGTGTTTTTTAATAACAAACAAAAAAACCAACAAATAATAATGTTCAGTTATGCACTCAATACTTGGTCGGGAATCCTTTGGCAGAAATGACTGCTTCAATGCGGCGTGGCATGGAGGCAATCAGCCTGTGACACTGCTGAGATGTTATGGAGGCCCAGGATGCTTCAATAGCGGCCTTAAGCTCATCCAGAGTGTTGGGTCTTGCGTCTCTCAACTTTCTCTTCACAATATCCCACAGAATCTCTATGGGGTTCAGGTCAGGAGAGTTGGCAGGCCAATTGAGCACAGTAATACCATGGTCAGTAAACCATTTACCAGTGGTTTTGGCACTGTGAGCAGGTGCCAGGTCGTGCTGAAAAATGAAATCTTCATCTCCATAAAGCATTTCAGCCGATGGAAGCATGAAGTGCTCCAAAATCTCCTGATAGCTAGCTGCATTGACCCTGCCCTTGATGAAACACAGTGGACCAACACCAGCAGCTGACATGGCACCCCACACCATCACTGACTGTGGGTACTTGACACTGGACTTCAGGCATTTTGGCATTTCCTTCTCCCCAGTCTTCCTCCAGACTCTGGCACCTTGATTTCCGAATGACATGCAAAATTTGCTTTCATCAGAAAAAAGTACTTGGGACCACTTAGCAACAGTCCAGTGCTGCTTCTCTGTAGCCCAGGTCAGGCGCCTCTGCCGCTGTTTATGGTTCAAAAGTGGCTTTACCTGGGGAATGCGGCACCTGTAGCCCATTTCCTGCACACGCCTGTGCACGGTGGCTCTGGATGTTTCCACACCAGACTCAGCCCACTGCTTCCTCAGGTTCCCCAAGGTCTGGAATCGGTCCTTCTCCACAATCTTCCTCAGGGTCCGGTCTCCTCTTCTCGTTGTACAGCGTTTTCTGCCACATTGTTTCCTTCCAACAGACTTACCATTGAGGTGCCTTGATACAGCACTCTGGGAACAGCCTATTTGTTGAGAAATTTCTTTCTGGGTCTTACCCTCTTGCTTGAGGGTGTCAATGATGGCCTTCTTGACATCTGTCAGGTCGCTAGTCTTACCCATGATGGGGGTTTTGAGTAATGAACCAGGCAGGGAGTTTATAAAAGCCTCAGGTATCTTTTGCATGTGTTTAGAGTTAATTAGTTGATTCAGAAGATTAGGGTAATAGGTCGTTTAGAGAACCTTTTCTTGATATGCTAATTTATTGAGACAGGTTTTTTGGGTTATCAGGAGTTGTATGCCAAAATCATCAGTATTAAAACAATAAAAGACCTGACAAATTTCAGTTGGTGGATAATGAATCTATAATATATGAAAGTTTAATTGTAATCATTACATTATGGTAAATAATGAAATTTAACACTATATGCTAATTTTTTGAGAAGGACCTGTATATGAGCTGTATAATGATACTGTTTTTTTTCTTTCTAAACAAATGCTGTTAATTTTGACAAATTGTTAAATACATTTTTCTTGGTTTAAAAAAAAATTGCACCATTTGTGTTTTAATTGCTGTCTTCATTTTGCAGAAACAGAAATTTAATCAAATATACTAATCGTGGTTTTTGATGCACCCATGGTGAGGCCAAGAAGCTTGGTGCACCATTCCGCCCACTGATCTTACTTCCCGGCCTTCCTGATTGATTGGCAGTTTCCAAATCCTTTATGAGGCTTTGTGCTTTATGAGGTCCTTATGGCAAAACAGACTCCATTTAAGGATATCGATAGTCCCGTGAAAAAAAAACCACCAAATATTTTTTAGAATATAGATTTTGTATAAGTAATGCCTGGATATGAATAATTTACGGTAATTTGCGATGATACATTTTTCTTGAAGTGTAGTGTGAGATCTGAAGAAGATGAGGATATGGACAAGGCAAGACTGATGAGGATGGCAATGGTAGTTTATACGTCATTGGGGAGGACATCTGTGTTATTAGCACCTGAATCGTGAAGTCCATCCAGGCCATAAAGTCGCTGATAGGATTGGAAACAAGATATTGGGTTTCAGCACTGCAGGCAATCCTAAGAAGGAGACATTTAGGAAGACAGGCCCTTCCGATATATCCTCACATATAATTCTTCTTAAGACAGAAGTCACAGGGAGAGAAGATTAATGTTTAATAAGAATTAATGAGCTTTATCCAAACTGTTTGTTGATCTACGCAATCTTGGAGGGATTAAACCATTCTACAAAATTAATGAATCTCTTGGGGGAATATAATTAAACTATATGAAGCAATCAAATATAAAATGACCACAGCTAGATCTGCCTGAAAGAACATCTCCGGGTATTCACGCTGCAGATATTGTGTCCGGATTTGCACGCAAAAAAAAATCGACAGTGTTTTACAGTAGAAGCAGAGTGGGTGCGTTTTTTTAACAGAATTTTATAGGGAACCTTTCACTAGCATTTGTCTGAAAAGCGTTTGTAAAAAAAAAAGTGTGCACATAGGGAGAGAACTGTTAATCACCTGTACGGGAGAAGCCAGCAAGGGCCCGCGCCAAACTAGTTATGTCTTTCCCTTTTGCCCCCGGCTTCAAACTATATTTTTTATGATCCATGTTGCCTGTGGTTCAGGCAGCATGAATTTAATGACCGGTTCCCTTTAAATCTGAAGTGTGTCTATTCTTTATGTAGATTTTCACAGCAAATTTCTCCTTTTGCAATAAATAGGATGATACCTGCAGCAATTTCCAACAAAATCTTCATGATTCACTTGTACTTGTTGTGCAGAATAACAAATTCCGTAACGGAATTATTTGGCTTCCACAGCAAAATCTGCATGTTATTTCACAGATTTGTTGGATATCTGCTTTGAAAATCTGTAGAATTTAGGTCCAATCTGCATTGAATTTACACTCCCAATTAATTCAGACATCAAAGCAAACCCCTAAATAAATTCATACTCCAAACCTGACCCTAGAGTTGATTTGACCATGACACCAAATTCCTACATGGGTTCAGACCTCCAACCAAATCCTAAAACGAATTTGCATCCCAGACCAGACCCCCTAATTTTTTTTTCAGATTTCAGACCAGACCCAACATTTTGTGTATGAGATGTAGTTTTATGGTTCCTTTAAAAGTCTTAGAGACAAATAGTTTGATATGTGTAAAAGTTTTCTATAGCCCAGCAACCTTCACTGGATGATTGCCTGTATAATTTAGGCTTAATGCTCACTGTCTATGTAGATGTAGACTGAATTGAAAATGGTTGCCGGAGTACAGCCAACTGATTTACGAATGGGTTTGGGACAAGGGTTCCCTTAGGGCTTTCTGGCCTTTTGTGGCAGAGTATGTAATGTATGTATAACTTTAAACTCTAAACCCCTGCATGGTGTCCCATTCTGCCACCATACGGGGATGCTGATTTACTCACCGCACCGGCCCGCGGCGCGATCCCTGGCGTGCTCCAGTTCCTGGCTCCTTCCTCCTCTGTGCACGCCACACTGTGTCTCAGAAGCGTGTCTAGGGTGCTGGTGCAAGTGCTCCCCTGTTCTTAAATGGGCAGCACGCACATGGTAAGTGAGGTGGCTCATCAACCCTTATAGTTCTGTTAGGTGTTCGGTGGTAAATGTATGTTGCCAGGTCCCTCTTACCTAGTCTGTTAGTGTCTTGTATCCTGTGTTTTTACTAGTCCATCATAGTTAGCCCTTGTTTCCTGTGATCGCTTTGGCAGTGCCCATACCACATGGCCGCATCAGCAGTACCCATCTGCCAACCTGGGGGCTTAATACCCAGACCAGAGCTGTGAACTTATCCCTGTGGCCATCCTGTCTGCACAGTGAGAACTTGTCCCAGTGGCCATTCTGTCCGACATTGTCCCAAGAGGCCGTCCTGTCTGAACTTGTCCCGTGAGGCCGTCCTGTCTGAATTTGTCCCAAGTGGCCATACTGCTTTGTCTGAGTCTCTGAAGTTACGTCTCTGTCCCTTTGGGGTCAGCAGCTACTGCATCTCGCAGCCATCTGCTACACAAGTCTGACCTCACCACTAGAGGCTCTAGCGAACACCTTAGTGGCTGCTTAGTCACACCCCGCCACGGTAAGCCAGGTTATGGCACAGTGGGTCCATGAACCACGTTTTTCCAACTAGGATTGATACAGTATACAAGATGTATGATCTTTGTGAAAGGAAATATGAGGGCTTATGGTTGCCAACTTTTAAGTTCCTACTTGACACACTTTCTTTGGTCCAAGTCACTGTAGCAGCATCAACTTTCCAGGTCATCTTTGGTCTGACACCTCTGTTTTAGTACTCTTCTCTTTATTTGTCCCCTGTATTTCTCTTTTCTTCCCATCTTGCTTCTTCTGTTGTTTCTGCCTCTATTTTCCTACATTCTTAGCACTGTCCTTTTCACCCTTTTAGCCCCATTGTATCCTTCTTCCTGTTCGATGCCAGTGAGGCAAGCAGAGAGGAGGAATTAACAGGGAAATCTCGACTTCTTTGCTCAAAGGTTGGATACTTTCCATCCCTACACTGCCCGTTGTACTTTTTACAAGGCACCAGCTCTAGTTACTTTGGAAAACTGAACAACCTACAATGCAGAACTTATTCTTTTTCCAAAGTAACTTCCACTGGGGCCCTCCAGAAAAAGGTCTAAATGTACAATATGGCAGCAGCACATGGGCTGCTCTTGTGTCCAGAACAATAATGGCGCTACCGGTGTGTGCTATAGAGACTACACCTATAGGAACAGTATAGGACTTTGAGAGTGCAGTGAAAGCTGTGACACCTGGGCCCTAGATTGTAATGAAGTCAAATGACCCTCTACAACATAGTCACACCAGAATTATAAATGACACATGGTAGGTGGGTGTCCTGTGGCAAATTTGTCCTGGGATCCAGGAGCTTCAGGTTACACCTCTGGAAGTGAGATCTATATTGAGGGACAGAAGTGAAATGAAGGAGATGTTATATATAGAGCGCAGTGATGTGCAGTCTGAATCCTGTCCCAGTGACATTCACCTTGCCATTTTCTCTATATGACATAATCACTCTTGGGGGCCAATGTTATATAGTAGGCGGCCAAGTAACCAACAGCTCTGATAGAGACAGTTGTGAGATTCGTGCCGAGCTTTCATACAGTATTTCCTGTGCAACATTAAATGACAAGATTGTAGATAACACATCTGAGCCTTCTGTCTGATGAATATACCGGGGATATTGCACAACATATACTCAGAATCAAAGTCTCCATTTTCCAAGGACTCCATTGTGGTATATATTCTGTGTTGGGATAACTAAACATAGAAAAGTGAAGTCAACTCTGATTTTCTTTACTATTCCAAGTTCCACTGTAAAAAATAGATGTACCTTAATATGACAGCACAAAAGAGGCCAATTGGACATTCTTCTGACCTCATTCGCGGCCATGGACTATACATTTGGAGCCCCATTTAGTGGATAATCCAGGATTTTTTGTCATGTATGCTATACATGATGTGAGCAATGCTCTATACGGACCTGCTTCACAATATATTCCTGTAGGCACTGTTCACACCAGCTGTTTCTTTCAGTATGTAATAACTGGATGACAGACGGCTACATCATAGTAACATAGTAACATAGTTAGTAAGGCCGAAAAAAGACATTTGTCCATCCAGTTCAGCCTATATTCCATCATAATAAATCCCCAGATCTACGTCCTTCTACAGAACCTAATAATTGTATGATACAATATTGTTCTGCTCCAGGAAGACATCCAGGCCTCTCTTGAACCCCTCGACTGAGTTCGCCATCACCACCTCCTCAGGCAAGCAATTCCAGATTCTCACTGCCCTAACAGTAAAGAATCCTCTTCTATGTTGGTGGAAAAACCTTCTCTCCTCCAGACGCAAAGAATGCCCCCTTGTGCCCGTCATCTTCCTTGGTATAAACAGATCCTCAGCGAGATATTTGTATTGTCCCCTTATATACTTATACATGGTTATTACATCGCCCCTCAGTCGTCTTTTTTCTAGACTAAATAATCCTAATTTTGCTAATCTATCTGGGTATTGTAGTTCTCCCATCCCCTTTATTAATTTTGTTGCCCTCCTTTGTACTCTCTCTAGTTCCATTATATCCTTCCTGAGCACCGGTACTCAAATCTGGACACAGTACTCCATGTGCGGTCTAACTAGGGATTTGTACAGAGGCAGTATAATGCTCTCATCATGTGTATCCAGACCTCTTTTAATGCACCCCATGATCCTGTTTGCCTTGGCAGCTGCTGCCTGGCACTGGCTGCTCCAGGTAAGTTTATCATTAACTAGGATCCCCAAGTCCTTCTCCCTGTCAGATTTACCCAGTGGTTTCCCATTCAGTGTGTAATGGTGATATTGATTCCTTCTTCCCATGTGTATAACCTTACATTTATCATTGTTAAACCTCATCTGCCACCTTTCAGCCCAAGTTTCCAACTTATCCAGATCCATCTGTAGCAGAATACTATCTTCTCTTGTATTAACTGCTTTACATAGTTTTGTATCATCTGCAAATATCGATATTTTACTGTGTAAACCTTCTACCAGATCATTAATGAATATGTTGAAGAGAACAGGTCCCAATACTGACCCCTGCGGTACCCCACTGGTCACAGCGACCCAGTTAGAGACTATACCATTTATAACCACCCTCTGCTTTCTATCACTAAGCCAGTTACTAACCCATTTACACACATTTTCCCCCAGACCAAGCATTCTCATTTTGTGTACCAACCTCTTGTGCGGCACGGTATCAAACGCTTTGGAAAAATCGAGATATACCACGTCCAATGACTCACCGTGGTCCAGCTTACCTCTTCATAAAAACTGATTAGATTGGTTTGACAGGAGCGATTTCTCATAAACCCATGCTGATATGGAGTTAAACAGTTATTCTCATTGAGATAATCCAGAATAACATCCCTCAGAAACCCTTCAAATATTTTACCAACAATAGAGGTTAGACTTACTGGCCTATAATTTCCAGGTTTACTTTTAGAGCCCTTTTTGAATATTGGCACCACATTTGCTATGCGCCAGTCCTGCGGAACAGATCCTGTCGCTATAGAGTCCCTAAAAATAAGAAATAATGGTTTATCTATTACATTACTTAGTTCTCTTAGTACTCGTGGGTGTATGCCATCCGGACCCGGAGATTTATCTATTTTAATCTTATTTAGCCGGTTTCGCACCTCTTCTTGGGTTAGATTGGTGACCCTTAATATAGGGTTTTCATTGTTTCTTGGGATTTCACCTAGCATTTCATTTTCCACCGTGAATACCGTGGAGAAGAAGGTGTTTAATATGTTAGCTTTTTCCTCGTCATCTACAACCATTCTTTCCTCACTATTTTTTAAGGGGCCTACATTTTCATGATCCAAATGGAAGAATAAATCATGATCAGTTGGATCCATTAGTTTTCTACTCCATTAACTTATTCATACTTTGACATTTTTAGAACACAAGTCCATCGAGTTGAACCTATAGCTTATTAATTCAGACAAAGGCAAAAGCCCCATGGGCGTACGCTACGTGTCCCTTATTAGGGGAACAATTCCTTCCCGACTCCAGATACAGCAATCAGACTAGTTCCCTGGATCACGCCCCATCATAGAATCTAGTGCCCATAACCTGTAATATTACATTTTTTAAGAAAGAAAGTCTCACTGCTCTTACTGTAAAGAATCTGCATCTGTGACTATGACTAGACCTTCTTTCATCTAGACATAGATGTCACCGTCGTAGGTCTGAGTGTAAAAAACTCCTTAGAGACATCTCTGTGGTGTCCCCTCATATAATTGTACATTGTAAGAAGATAAGTTGACCCCTAAGACTTCATTTTTCCAAACTGAATAACTTTGTTAACCTGTCTTGATATTGCAATTCATGCATTCCCATGATAACCTCGGTCGCTCTTCCTCTCGCTTTTCGTCCAGCTTTTTCCTTCTTTTACGCTGGAGCCCAAAATTGTACACATTATCCTGGGTGTGGCCTCACTAGTGACTTGTATAGAGGCAAAACTGTGTTGTTGTCATGAGCATCTATGCTTTTTTTAATGCATCCCATGATTTCATTTGCTTTGGCAGCAGCTGCCTGACACTGGTCACCAACATTCTGTCTGCTGTTCATCATAAATGGTTTGTCAGCTACATGTGCACAAACATCCATTACGCCAAATGAACGTTGGATTTACTGTGAAAGTTTAACTCAATCTCTGCCCACCTAGCCTGATCGACAGCTCCTCAGTGTCCCTCCTCCCTGTTGCTGCTGAGATCTCTCACTGCTCAGTACAAGCTGCAGTTATCAGTCAGACTGGGTGGCCAGAAACTGAATCCATATGGATTTATGATCTCTTCCATTATATAGTCAGATGCTCATTTTAGCATCATAATTTTCCAGGCATTCTGACATGGATATTCAAAGCAAACACACCTTTCACATCAGGTCTAAAAGATCTTTTTAAGAATGCATGCAGTTTGTATTTTGAAATCTGACAGATCAGCTTCAAATTCTGTCACATTTTTGCTATGAATTCAGATTTTTCTATTATGTCAGAAGAACAGAATAATGTAATTTATAGCCGTAAAGGATCCGTCACATCACAGACACAAAATGATGTAAGTGTCCTCCCTCCAGTGACTACAATAGCTGGAGAAATGATCACCGATATAATTGCTGACGAGTTACACAACTTTTATTACTGAACTTTAGATGCCATTGCTTTAAATGGAAGCAGCTACTCGCCAACGCTCCGTGTTGTTGAATGTCTGCCAAAAAACAATTTCATAGTTATAAATATTGGTTCGGGGTAAACATTTCTTGACATTGATGATCACAATGATCTTTCAGTGTGAAGCTATGAATACGCCAAACCTACTTTACTGTCAATGCAAACGTAGGTTCCCAGTAATCAGTGCCAGGACAGTCCAAGAAAACCGAATACCATGTATTTTAGTATGTCTTTATCTTAGTGTACAGCAGTACAGGTTGTATTGTAATCAGGGACCCCAGAATAAACAGCCTAGAAAGGTGGTCCACACTTGACCGACAGCTGCCACCCACCTGTTAGTGCAAGTGACCTGTGATGTGAAGCCTATACTGAAAAATGAACAGTGTTCAAATAGTCTTTTTCTCCTCCCTTGGACATCATGAGCAGATCTTTTGAAATTTTAATTTGCAAGGTTCTGCAAATTTGTCCTAAAAATTTGATTAGCGGTGAATTTGTGGCTAATCGTAGGTAGTGTAATTGGACAGGAAGAGAGAAAGAAGAGAGAGGGGAGAGGATAAAGAGAGGAGGGGGAGAGAAGAGGGAGAAAGATGGAGGAAAAGAGGATAATGACTAAAAGAGGGGAGAGACAGGTGAGACAGAAGAGAGAGAGACGGAGGAGGAGAGAGACTAAGAGAGGGAAGAGACAGTAGAGAAGGGAGAGAAGAGACGGGAGAGAGGAATGAAGACAGAGCGGAGAGAAGGAAGAGACAAGAGTAAGAGAGAGTGGACTCAGGAGAAGGGAGAAAAGATGGGAGAGACAAGAAAGAGATTGAGACAAGGAGTGAATGAGAGGAGACATTCTTTTATATTGTTGTTTTATCTATTTATTAATTGTACTACAGACCTCATAATGTTATTCTGTATATATTTTAACTAGTGATGAGCGAATATACTCGTTACTCAAGATTTCTCGAGCACGCTCGAGTGTCCTCCGAGTATTTTTTAGTGCTCGGAAATTTAGGTTTTATTGCCGCAGCCGAATGATTTACATCTGTTAGCCAGCATAAGTACATGTGGGGGTTGCCTGGTTGCTAGGGAATCCCCACATGTACTGGCTAACAGATGTAAATCATTCAGCTGCGGCAATAAAAACTAAATTTCCGAGCACTAAAAAATACTCGGAGGAAATCTCGAGTAACGAGTATATTCGCTCATCACTAATTTTAACCCTTTTGCATTAATCTGATTATGTATTATTTCTGAGATTATCTGTCATGTCCCCTTTTTTTCTAGTTTTTATGTGTGTCCGAGATCAAAGGAAAATCTCATTCGATAACAATAGAATGCAAAAAGTACTTGACCACTCCAACTTGGTGGGACATGGAACCACAGTCTGTATTTTGACCTGGGACAAGGGATAGTTCTTGGCATCTCAATGGATAAACCTTATCCCCACCTCCTTCCCAGGTACTAGCACATGCAGACTTGTGATCCTTGTCAAGCTCCCTAAGTCCAGAAGTACCATCACTTGGACACCGTTCACAGTCTTCTGGCATTCCTGAGGCCCCTCGTCAGGATGAGGAACAGCACTGCAGGTAGGATAGGCAAAATAGGAGTAGCACTGGCCTACACTTCAGTCCATTAGCTCTGAGGTCAATGGACAAACAGCTGATATCTAACCCGATACTTGACAGCTCCAGCAGGTACAAGATGTAAGCTTTGAACCTGGCTCTGACCCTTCGTGGGTCTTTGTGCGCCCCTCAGATGTGGGCTTAGGCCCCTTCTTTTGGGTCTCCCAGAATTGTGACCTTAGGCTCCCTTCATTGCTCAGGGAGTTCTACATGGCCAAGTATCTTTCCACAAGGCTCACCGGGTCAGCTGCATTATGGGGATCTACTTGGGCAATCCAGCATTGCACAGATTTTGGTAGTGAGTGGATAAATTGGTCCATCACCACTCTTTCCACCATCTGTGCTGGAGAGCAGGTCTCGTGCTACAGCCATTTTTGCACTATGTGTAACAGGTTGAACATCTGGGACCATGGAGGCTTGTCCCTTTGGTAATGCCAGAGGTGCTCCCATTTTGCTTTACTGCCAGGGTGATGCCTAAACATGCCATAATCTCTGCCTTCAGCTTGTTGTCCTCTTTGGCATCCTGCAGGGCAAGGTCATAGTATACTCTCTGCTGTTCTTCTGTAAGGTACAGAGCTAGTACCTTTACCCATTGCTCTGGGGGTAGTTCCTCTCTGTCTGCCTCCCTCTCAAATACAGTCAGGAAAGCCTCAAGGTCGTCGTCCAGAGACCCCTTGTTGTAAGGCCTCCTGTACAGTTCGCCTCATCCGGACACCTTCACTTTGGCTGGCAGGTGATGTAATCTCCCTGGCCCAGACAGTTTCTGCCAGGAGAGCCATCTGATGATGATGCTGCTGCTGAACCTGCTGCTTTAACTCCTTTTGGTGTTGATACTTCTGGATTAGGAGCTTGTTGGTTTCCTGGTGGATCTGCTGCTACTGCATCTGCTGCTGGTGTTGCTGCACCTGGACTAATTGCTTAACAAGCTCCTCCATGCTTTTAGACTGTGTTCGCAATGCTGTAGCTGCCGTTACCCAGTACATTCAATCTTTACACTATATCTGGTAGGCATTAGGAATTTGGCCTGATGTAGCATTCACACAGGCAATGCAGTATTGGTCCAAACATGTGCCTTGTCCAGGTTCTAAACAGAACACACCCTGGTTGCTCATACATGGCTGAGCTAGCCCCAGCTAGGTCAAACAAAACAGATATTATCCACTCATACTTGTGATTCTCTGCACACAGCCTGTCCAGACTCTCCTCAGAGTGGGATTCTGTCTTGTCTGTCTCTTGAGCTACAAGACACATCCAGTCTGGTCAGCTTCCCTGAGATGACAGACTGAGGAGAACAGCTAGCCTGGTTATATAAAGGGCTAGCCATTTGATGTCATCAGAACCTGTAGAGCTAGGATTTAACCCTAGCATACCTGGCTTTGCTACAATATATGTACAAATTTTTTTTGCAATTTTCTCAATGGACAGTGGGTTCAATACTAGGCTATACTACTACTCAATACAAGGCTCTTAGTTCCTGGTTTGTTTTTTGTTTTTGTTTTTTTATTTTTAACAGCAGCCACATGCACCAATAGACTAACTCATAAGTATATTTTACATGTGTGGGTTGTCTTTTTGATGTATAGAACTCATACCCATTACAATTTAGGGAACTGTTCATATGTCGGTGTTAATTGGGAATAGTGTCCACAAAAAAAATATGTATTTTTTTGATACCAGTCATAAATCAAAGTCACTCAATTGAAAATCAATGGGTCTGAGTGCTGTCTGCTTTTTTAGGGACTCATGCAGACAAGAGTGTAAATGGGACCTGTGCATTCTGATTTTTGATCGGATAGTACATGGACATTCAATGTTATTTAATAGTGCTGTTCAGATGAATTTTTTTAGCGGCCCGAATGTCTGTGAGAAGAAAAATTTTCCAACATGCACTACTTTCTACCAAGTCTCAGATGAGCGTGTAAAAGGGGCCTGTGAAAAAAAAAATTGATTTCAGGCCTCCTTGACATGCCCCGGTGATTCCTGTACAGGAAAAAACAGTACTGGTGAGATCCGTGGTCCGTATTTAACATCCGTTTAACACACGTATATCCGTCTACTGTCCATGTGTCAACCAAATGCCACCTGTGTCTCCGTGTGACATATACCAGCGCTTGAGAAAAGCTGTACAGTTAGGCTACGTTCACATTTGCGTTGTGCACCGCAGCGTCGGCGACGCAACACACAACGCAAATAAAAACGCACCAAAACGCATGCAAAAACGCTGCGCTTTGCGACGTGTGCGTTCTTTTTTGCCGAAATTTGGACGCAAGAAAAATGCAACTTGTTGCGTTTTCTGCGCCCGACGCTTGCGGCAAAAAAAACGCATGTGTCGCACAACGCAGCACAACGCATGTCCATGCGTCCCCCATGTTACATATAGGGGCGCATGACGCATGCGTCGCCGCTGCGTCGCCCGACGCAAACACGCAAAACGCTAATGTGAACGTAGCCTTAGCTGTTCCCAGGTGCCAGCTGCTGAAGGCAGCTCTCATCATTTTAGCCTCGTCTCTCTGAGTTTAGTGCTACCAGGCGACAATGATGGGAGTTGTATTCAGCATCCGCTGTGTACAGCCTGTGTAAAATTAAGAATTAAGCAAGAAAAATGGCGTGGGATCCCCCATAATTTTCATAACCAGCAGAGGGAAAGACCACAGACGGGGTCTGATGTTAATAGACTAGGAAAAGAGACGATATCACAAAAGGTTCCCAGGCTATTAATAACAGCTCACAGCTGTTTGCTTAGCCTTTACTGGTTCATTTACAGGGGATCCCAGAAAAGAAATGCTGTAGGGTCCACCTGTAAATTCAGACCAGCAAAGGCTAATCAGACAGCTGTGGGTTGATACTAATAGCCTGGGAAGGGGCCAGGGATATTGCCTCCTCCTCCGAGGATACCAACATTAGCCCTCAGCCGCCCCAGAAATGCCGCCATAAGATGCACCAAATACGGTGCTTAGCCTCGCCTTTCACAGGGCAAGTGGGGCAATAAGGTTGGGGTTGATGTCAGGTTTGCCTTGTCAGCTGACATTAAGCCCAAGAGTTAGTAAATAGTAATGTAGGGGCGTCTATAAAACGCCCCCATTACTAATCCCAAAGTATGTTTTCAAATAAACACACAGCAAGAATAAAGGCCTTTATTTGAAATAAAAATCAACACCCTCTTTTACATATTTATTAAAAAAGTTATACTCAACTTTACGCCTATAATCCATCGATGCCCATATCCCCTGTAAAAGCAAAAAATAATAACACCATATTTCTCACCAGTCTGACCATAATCCATTGACTTTTCTGAAGATGCAGTGGGGAAAAAAGTATTTAGTCAGCCACCAATTATGCAAGTTCTCCCACTTAAAAAGATGAGGGAGGCCTGTAATTGACATCATAGGTAAACCACAACTATGAGAGTCAAAATGAGAAAACAAATCCAGAAAATCACCTTCTCTGATTTGGCAAGATTGATTTAGCAAATTATGGTGGAAATTAAGTATTTGGTCACCTAAAACATGCAAGATTTCTGACTCTCACAGACCTGTAACTTCTTCTTTAAGAGGCTCCTCTGTCCTCCACTCATTACCTATAGTAATGGCACCTGTTTGAACTTGTTATCAGTATGAAAGACACCTGTCCACAACATCACAGTCACACTCTGAACTCCACTATGGTGAAGACCAAAGAGCTGTCGAAGAACACCAGAAACAAAATTGTAGCCCTGCACCAGGCTGGGAAGACTGAATCTGCAATAGGCGTGCAGCTTGGTGTGAAGAAATCAACTGTGGGAGCAATAATAAGAAAATGGAAAACATACAAGACCACTGATAATCTCCCTCGATCTGGGGCTCCATGCAAGATCTCACCCCGTGGGGTCAAAATGATCACAAGAACGGTGAGCAAAAATCCCAGAACCACATGGGGGGACCTAGTGAATGACCTGCATAGATAGAGACGGGACTACCGTAACAAAGGCTACCATCAGTAACACACTACGCTGCCAGGGACTCACATCCTGCAGTGCCAGATGTGTCCTCCTACTTTAGCTAGTATATGTCCGGGTCTGTCTGAAGTTTCCTTGAGAGCATTTGGATTATCCAGAAGAGTATTGGTAGAATGTCATATGGTCTGATGAAACCAAAGTAGAACTATTTGGTAGAAACAAAACTCGTCGTGTTTGGAGGAGACAGAAAGCTGAGTTGCATCCAGAGAACGCCATACCTACTGTGAAGCATGGGGGTGGCAAAATCATGCTTTGGAGCTGTTTCTCTGCAAAGGGACCAGGATGACTGATCTGTGTATATGAAATAATGAATGGGGCCATGTATTGTGAGATTTTGAGTGTAAACCTCCTTCCATCAGCATGGGCATTAATGATGAAAAGTGGCTGGGTCCTTCAGCATGATAATGATCCCAAGCACACTACCAGGGCAACGAAGGAGTGGCTTCATAAGAAGCATATGAAGGTCCTAGAGTGGCCTAGTCAGTCTCCAGATCTCAACCACATAGAAAACCTTTGGAGGGATTTGAAAGTCCGTTTTGCCCAGTGACAGACCCAAAACATCACTGCTCTAGATGAGATCTGCATAGAGGAATGGGCCAACATACCACCAACAGTGTGTGCCAACCTTGTGAAGACTTACAGAAAACATTTGACCTCTGTCATTGCCAACAAAGGATATACAGTGGGGCAAAAAAGTATTTAGTCAGTCAGCAATAGTGCAAGTTCCACCACTTAAAAAGATGAGAGGCGTCTGTAATTTACATCATAGGTAGACCTCAACTATGGGAGACAAACTGAGAAAAAAAAATCCAGAAAATCACATTGTCTGTTTTTTTTAACATTTTATTTGCATATTATGGTGGAAAATAAGTATTTGGTCAGAAACAAACAATCAAGATTTCTGGCTCACAGACCTGTAACTTCTTCTTTAAGAGTCTCCTCTTTCCTCCACTCATTACCTGCAGTAATGGCACCTGTTTAAACTTGTTATCAGTATAAAAAGACACCTGTGCACACCCTCAAACAGTCTGACTCCAAACTCCACTATGGTGAAGACCAAAGAGCTGTCAAAGGATACCAGAAACAAAATTGTAGCCCTGCACCAGGCTGGGAAGACTGAATCTGCAATTGCCAACCAGCTTGGAGTGAAGAAATCAACAGTGGGAGCAATAATTAGAAAATGGAAGACATACAAGACCACTGATAATCTCCCTCGATCTGGGGCTCCACGCAAAATCCCATCCCGTGGGGTCAGAATGATCACAAGAACGGTGAGCAAAGATCCCAGAACCACGCGGGGGGACCTAGTGAATGAACTGCAGAGAGCTGGGACCAATGTAACAAGGCCTACCATAAGTAACACACTACGTCACCTTGGACTCAGATCCTGCAGTGCCAGACGTGTCCCACTGCTTAAGCCAGTACATGTCCGGGCCCGTCTGAAGTTTGCTAGAGAGCATTTGGATGATCCAGAGGAGTTTTGGGAGAATGTCCTATGGTTCGATGAAACCAAACTGGAACTGTTTGGTAGAAACACAACTTGTCGTGTTTGGAGGAAAAAGAATACTGAGTTGCATCCATCAAACACCATACCTACTGTAAAGCATGGTGGTGGAAACATCATGCTTTGGGGCTGTTTCTCTGCAAAGGGGCCAGGACGACTGATCCGGGTACATGAAAGAATGAATGGGGCCATGTATCGTGAGATTTTGAGTGCAAACCTCCTTCCATCAGCAAGGGCATTGAAGATGAAACGTGGCTGGGTCTTTCAACATGACAATGATCCAAAGCACACCATCAGGGCAACGAAGGAGTGGCTTTGTAAGAAGCATTTCAAGGTCCTGGAGTGGCCTAGCCAGTCTCAAGATCTCAACCCTATAGAAAACCTTTGGAGGGAGTTGAAAGTCTGTGTTACCAAGCGAAAAGCCAAAAACATCACTGCTCTAGAGGAGATCTGCATGGAGGAATGGGCCAACATACCAACAACAGTGTGTGGCAACCTTGTGAAGACTTACAGAAAACGTTTGACCTCTGTCATTGCCAACAAAGGATATATTACAAAGTATTGAGATGAAATTTTGTTTCTGACCAAATACTTATTTTCCACCATAATATGCAAATAAAATGTTAAAAAAACAGACAATGTGAATTTCTGGATTTTTTTTTCTCAGTTTGTCTCCCATAGTTGAGGTCTACCTATGATGTAAATTACAGACGCCTCTCATCTTTTTAAGTGGTGGAACTTGCACTATTGCTGACTGACTAAATACTTTTTTGCCCCACTGTATAACAATATATTGAGATGAACTTTTGTTAATGACCAAATACTTATTTTCCACCATAATTTGCTAAATAAATCTTGCCAAATCAGATAAGGTGATTTTCTGGATTTGTTTTCTCATTTTGACTCTCATAGTTGTGGTCTACCTATGATGTCAATTACAGGTCTCTTTCATTGCACAATTGGTGGCTGACTAAATACTTTTTTTTCCCCCCACTGTATTTTGCATTAAAGCCAGGGTTCTGTTTTGACTCTGTAACAATCCTGTGATCATCCCTCACTGAAATGTTGCTTGGTCTTCCAGACTTTATTTCGGCCTCCGCTTTTCCCGTTAACTGCAATTTTTCTTAATTACCGTACATTTTGAACTGAGGAAAGGACAGCTTGAAAACGCTTTGGTATCTTCTTATAGGTTTCTACAGCTATGTGGTCCTTAACCATTTTCATTTTTAGAGTGCAAGACAGCTGCTTAGAAGAACCCATGGCTGCTTTATTTGGCACAAGGATAGAGGAGACTGGGTTTTTATAAAACTGGGAAATTTGCATCACTTTGCATTTCTTAACAATGATCGTGAACAAGCCATAACCCTAACAAGCTAATTACGGTCCGAAACCTTGGTACAAGTTATCTCAGTACACAAATTTCCAAGGTTTCCTAAATTTTTGCATCAGCCAGTTTTTCTTTTTGTCACTATTAAAATGTAAAAAATGATTTTTTTTTGTGCCCAAAATACAAAACAAGTGTGTCATTTTTAACTTTAGGCCTTTTAGAGATTATCCAATTAACTTAACTGTTCTCAATAACAATAATTTTGACCAGGAGTGGCTTTTACATGCCATTGTATGCCTTTATTTCCTAAAGAAACAGATCACTGGTAAATACCGAGAACAAAATAGGAAAACAAACAGAGAATATTATTAATATTCACAGCACTGGGAGTTTTCAAATGCAGATGAAAAAAATTATTCTGTCTCCACGGACTAGAGAATAACTAGAATTTTATCTGGATCTCACTGTGACAAAACAATAATATTGGAAAAAAACAGGACACGACATGATTTAGCAAACAAGATATGTTTATTCCTTTTTCCCAATTTAAAGTCACTCTGTCATTAGAAAACGACATATTATTCATTTTTTTTTCATATAAAAAAAATCCTTAAAAAATGTATTGGGTCATATTAGCCAGGCTAACACTTTGTTTTCTGGTAAAATAAAAACAACAACTTTGCTGTACAATGGAAGAAAATAATGGTGGGCACAACAGTCTGGTAAGTATAGGTGCTCATAGTTAGAGAAGTTAGAACATGAATAGTTGAATACACTGGCACTCAAATCAGTTGATGTAAAGTTTATTCAAAAGAGGTGCAGCAATAAATCTGTACAAGTAGGTAGGCCAACTTATTTTCTGTACCAGAAAGATAAGGTATGACCACGGCCCTGTTGAGGGAGTCAGCCCATTTAGGGAAGTATCAAAATGGCCTATGGTGAACATTCAGCAGCTGCAAATGGAGGAATTGGAGCAGCCAGTAAGAGGAGGCCAAAAGCAAGACATTTTTCAGGCAAGCTACATGTCAGCAGGGGAAGGTGGGGCAAAATAATTTGAAATCCATGATTGGTTCATTTTAATGAAGGTTAGATCATCAACATTTCGGGTAGCCAGACGACTCCTTTTTTCGGTCAGTATTGAACCAGCAGCACTGAAGACTCTTTCTGATAGCACACTAGCAGCTGGGCAAGCGAGCTCCTGTAATGCATATTCTGCCAATTCAGGCAAGGTGTCTATTTTAGATGCCCAGTAATCAAAGGGGAATGACCTGTGAGGGAGAGCATTGATAAGTGAGGAAAAATAGTTCGTAAGCATACTGGACAAATGCTGTCTCCTGTCACTTTGAATCAATGCAGCAGTACCTGTCGTGTCTGCGGTCATTGCGAAATCACTCCACAACCTGGTCATAAAACCCCTCTGTTCAATGCCACTTCGGGTTTGTGCACCTCTAACATCTCTGCCATGTTGCCCCCTACGGCTCGTGTGAGAACCATCACCGCCGCTGTGTGCTGGGAATGCCTGAACCAAACAGTCTACAAGAGTTGCTTGTTTGGTAGCCAATATTTGCTCAAGGTTCTCATGTGGCATGATATTTTGTAATTTTCCTTTATATCGTGGATCCAGGAGGCAGGCCAACCAGTGATCGTCATCGGTCATCATTTTGATAATGTTGATAATGCGGGGGTCCCTTTTTAGGATACGCAAGGCATGCTCAGCCATGTGGGCCAATGTTCCAGGTGTCAATTCACTGCTTGTGCTGGGTTGAGGAGCACTTTCTTGCAAATCAACATCACTCGTGGCCCGCAAAAACCCTGTACCTGACCTTGCAACGCCACTAGTTTCTATTGCCCCCTGAGAAGCATCCTCCTCCCATAAATATTCATCCCCATCCTCCTCCTCCTCCTCCTCTTCATCTGCCACCTCATCCAGGAGAGTTCCCTGAGCAGACAATGGCTGACTGTCATCAAGGCTTCCCTCCTCCTCGGCTGCAGATGCCAGCTCCTTAATGTGCATCAAACTTTGCATCAGCAGACGCATTAGTGGGATGCTCATCCTTATGATGGCGTTGTCTGCACTTACTAGCCATGTGCATTCCTCAAAACACTGAAGGACTTGACAGAGGTCTTGGAGCTTCGACCACTGCACACCGGACAACTCCATGTCTGCCATCCAACTGCCTGCCCGTGTATGTGTATCCTCCCACAAATAAATGACAGCACGCCTCTGTTCGCTCGACCTCTGAAGCATGCGCAGTGTGGAATTCCACCTTGTTGCAATGTCGATTTTTAGGCGGTGCTGGGGAAGATTCAGCGATCACTGATGGTTCAGCATACGGCTGGAGTGTACGGGCGACCGGCGGATGTGCGAGCAAAGTCTTCGCACCTTCAGGAGCAGGGCTGGTAACTCCGGATAATTTTTCAGGAAGCACTGCACCACCAGGTTCAAGGTGTGAGCCAGGCAAGGTATGTGTTTCAGTTCTGAAAGGGCTATGGCAGCCATAAAATTTCTTCCGTTATCACTGACTACCTTGCCTGCCTCAAGATGTACACTGCCCAGCCATGACTGAGTTTGTTGCTGCAAGTACTCGGCCAGTACTTCCGCGGTGTGTCTGCTGTTGCCCAAACATTTCATTTGTAGCACAGCCTGCTGACGCTTACCACTAGCTGTTCGATAATGGGACACCTCGTGTGCAACACTGGCAGCTGCGGATGGAGTGGTCGTGCGACTGCGCTCTGTGGACGAGCTTTCACTTCTGGAGGAGGAGGAGGGGTGGCGAACGCCTACAGCCAACTGTTTCCCAGACCGTGGGCTAGGCAGAACTGTCCCACTATGGCTGTCCCCTGTGGACCCTGCATCCACCACATTAACCCAGTGCGCCGTGATGGACACGTAACGTCCCTGGCCATGCGTACTGGTCCATGCATCTGTTGTAAGATGCACCTTTCTACTGACTGATTGCCTCAGTGCATGGACAATGCAGTCTTTGACATGCTGGTGGAGGGCTGGGATGGCTTTTCTCGCAAAGAAGTGTCGACTGGGTAGGTCATAGCGTGGTACTGCGTAGGCCATCAGGGCTTTGAAAGCTTTGCTTTCAACCAACCGGTAGGGATTCATCTCTAACGAGATTAGTCTAGCATGAGAGGATGAGTACTTTCTTTTCCTAATGAGAGTCTCTTGTAGGGTGAGCTGGACTGGAGAGCTGCATATGGTGGAACTAGCAGGGGTGGTGGTGGACATGGCAGATTGAGAGAGGGTTGGTGATGGTATTCTTGATGTTGACCTACATACAGTGTTTCCTACCAAGAACCTTGTGATTCCCTGACTGCTTTGGCCTTGCGAAGATACCTCCACATTTGCTGCTGGTGTCATCCTAACCGGTGGGCTTACAGTGAGGGAAGCAATGTAGCGTTGCTGACTACCTTCATTCTGAGCATGTGCACCAACGGTACGGGACGTTTGGTAGTTAGTCCAGGCTTGCAAGTGCATGCTGGTTAAATGTCTAAGCATGCACGTTGTATTTAAATTTTAGAGATTCTTCCCTCTGCTAAAGGTCTTTGGGCATTTCTTTCAGATAACTTTTGACTGATCATTCGGATCTTGGTTAAAAAATTCCCACACTGCACTCTTCCTACTATCTAATACCTTTTCAGGCATTGCACGCTGTGCTACTTTCAACTGTTTTTTGTTTTGACAAACGTTTTTGGCCAGATACGGGCCTGCCAGATGAAAGCTGTTGTGATGTAGATGGCTGCTGCGGATCATCCTCCTCCGCTTCTGAGCTACTGGCAGTGGCACCCTCTTCCCCCAATGGCTGCCAATCTGAGTCAACAACTGGGTCATCTATCACCTCCTCTTCAGTGTCATGTGCACCTTCCTCTGTGTCACCGTGTAAGGTGCTATAGCGTTCAGGACGGGGCACTATAGTCTCATCAGGGTCAGATTCTGGCTCAGTACACTGCGAAGGCAATATAGTGATCTGAGTCAATGGAACAGCATAATAATCTGGCTGTGGCTGTGCATCTGTGCACTCCATGTCCGATTCATCTTGTGATGGGCAGTTAACAATTTCCCTCTCTAACCCAGGCACGGTATGTGTAAAGAGCTCCATGGAGTAAACTGTAGTGTCGCCTGCCGTATCCTTCACTTTTGCTTTGGGTGAAGGACACAAGGAAGCAACTTGTTCCTGACCACGAGCATCCACTGACGACTTACTGCTTTTATATTTTGAACTTTCTGAAGAGGAGGCGAAAGAGCTAGAGGCTGAGTCAGCAAGGAAAGCCAAAACTTTTTCCTGCTGCTCCGGCTTTAAAAGCTGTTTTCCTACTCCCAGATAAGGGAGCCTTCGAGGCCTTGTGTAGCCAGACGATGACGCTGGCTCAACACCTCGAGTCTTTGGTGCTATTTTGCTTTCCCCACTATTATTATTATTATTATTTATTGTTATAGCACCATTTATTCCATGGCGCTTTACATGTAAGGAGGGGTATATATAATAAAAACAAGTACAATAATCTAAAACAATACAAGTCATAACTGGTACAGGAGGAGAGAGGACCCTGTCCGCGAAGGCACACAATCAACAAGGGATGGGTGAGAATACAGTAGGCGAGGGTAGAGCTGGTCATGCAGCGGTTTGGTCGATCGGTGATTACTGCAGGTTATAGGCTTGCCGGAAGAGGTAGGTCGTCAGGTTCTTTTTGAACTACTACCACCAGATGCTCCACCACCACCATCAGTACCAGCTGGCAATGACTGCCCACGGCCTCTTCCACCAGACTTCCTCATTTTTTGAAAAATCTAACCAAAATAACAACCGTTATATGGTACTGTAAAACAAGGTAGAAGGTGTATATAAACTTGCTGAGAATTTAAATCTCCCTTTTTTGGGGGGGAGACTGCAACAAAACTCAGGCCCAGTGTATTACACTACACAATGTAAGTGGCAGAACGTGGCTGCAAGATATATAAAAAAATACAAGGGCTGTAGTACAACTTCAATCTCCCTACAATGATCTCAGGACAAGTATGGCAGCAATAAAAAGTTCTGCTGCACACAAAAGTGTGGACAAATAAACAAGATAACTGTGCAGAAAGGAGCAACAGGATTTTTGCTTTTAAAAAAGCAGTTGGCTTGCACAGCGGCGTACAAACAGCAATGCAGCTATCAGGGAGCCTTATAAGGCAGCCTAATAAGCTACAGCGCTGATGCACAAAAATATAAACTCTGCTGTCCCTGCAAAGAAAAGGTGGTGTTGGACAGTGGAAATCGCTACAGCACAAGCAGTTTCGGGGCTTAATCTTCCCTCCCTAACTATATCCCTTCTTCTGATGAAGTTGCAGCAACCTCTCCCTATGCTACGATCGGCAAAAGTAAGATGGCGGTCTGTGTGCACGCCCCATTATAGCCCCTGTGACACCGCAGAAAGCAAGACAATCACTGTCATGCCCTTCTCTAAGATGGTGGCGACCGAGACCTATGTCATCACGCTGCCCACACTCTGCGTCCTCCTTCAGTGGCTGAAAAATGGGGCTGAAAACGTCATACGAAACACGACTTTGGCGCGCTGATCGCCGTCCTCATGGCCGATTTCACACTAGGATCGGGTTGTGTTTTACGAAACCCGACTTTGCCGAAAGTTGGCGATTTTTGAATCTGTCCGATCCGTTTCGCTCAACCCTACTGATAACTATAGACTTATTCCCTCCATTCCTGTTGCCTCAATTGCTAATAAGATAAATGATATTCGGGACCGATATCTTCATTTGCAGGTGAATAATAAAAAAGACCTATGATTTTTTACAATAATCTGATCCCATAACGTCTGTTATTTGTACCTTGCCCAAAATTCACAAAAAATTTCAATTTCCCCTTGGGCATCCTATTGTAGCGTCTACAGATTAAATTTTTTCTCCATTGGTAATCTACTTTGAAAAAATCTCGACACCATTGATCAAGAATACCAAGTAGTTCATTTTGAAATACCATTAGATTCTTTAAAAATATACCACACAATAGCCTGTTAATAATGTTAGATGTCAATAGTTTATACTGTATATACATCTGTCCATCATGATAATGTCACCAAATTATTACAATCCGCTTCATTTTCATCCAGTCAAGTCTCTTTCTGTATTGATTTAATGTACCTCAAACTACATGAGAACTACTTTCTATTTGGTGCCAACTTTTACCTACAATTGAAAGGGAAAGCTATGGGGTCCAATCCCGCCTATGCTAAATGTTTCATGTCTAATTTTGCTATTTGTAACTATTCTCTGTTTGAACATGCTTTAGTTTGGTTACGTTATATTTCCACCATATTTTGAATTTGGAATGGGGACTTGCAGTCATTTTATACTTTTTTTAAATCAATTAAAGCCAGTGACCCTGACCCCACATCGATCAGGTCCAGCTCAATTTTTTTGATGTTCTGTTTACAAAAGATCCCACTGGTAGTTTATCCACTGATCTATACAGAAAACCAACGGATTGTAACAGTTTACTTATGTAGAGTAGTATTCATCCTAAATCTGTAAAATCAGCCCTATATATATGTATACAGTCATGGCCAAAAGTATTGACACCCCTGCAATTCTGTCAGATAATACTCATTTTCTTCCTGAAAATGATTGCAAACACAAATTATTTGGTATTATTATCTTCATTTAATTTGTCTTAAATGAAAAAACACCAAAAGAATTGTCATAAAGCCAAATTGGATATAATTCCACACCAAACATAAAAAAGGGGCTGGACAAAAGTATTGGCACCGTTCGAAAAATCATGTGATGCTTCTCTAATTTGTGTAATTAACAGCACCTGTAACTTACCTGTGGCACCTAACAGGTGTTGGCAATAACTAAATCACACTTGCAGCCAGTTGACATGGATTAAAGTTGACTCAACCTCTGTCCTGTGTCCTTGTGTGTACCACATTGAGCATGGAGAAAAGAAAGAAGACCAAAGAACTGTCTGAGGACTTGAGAAACCAAATTGTGAGGAAGCATGAGCAATCTCAAGGCTACAAGTCATCTCCAAAGACCTGAATGTTCCTATGTCTACCGTGCGCAGTGTCATCAAGAAGTTTAAAGCCCATGGCACTGTGGCTAACCTCCCTAGATGTGGATGGAAAAGAAAAATTGACATGAGATTTCAACGCAAGATTGTGCGGATGTTGGATAAAGAACCTCGACTAACATCCAAACAAGTTCAAGCTGCCCTGCAAGCCGAGGGTACAACAGTGTCAACCCGTACTATCCGTCGGCATCTGAATGAAAAGGGACTGCATGGTAGAAGACCCAGGAAGACCCCATTTCTTACCCCAAGACATAAAAAAGCCAGTTTGGAGTTTGCCAAAACTTACCTAAAAAAGCCTAAAACGTTTTGGAAGAATGTTCTCTGGTCAGATGAGACAGAAGTAGAGCTTTTTGGGCAAAGGCATCAACATAGAGTTTACAGGAGAAAAAAAGAGGCATTCAAAGAAAAGAACACGGTCCCTACAGTCAAACATGGCGGAGGTTCCCTGATGTTTTGAGGTTGCTTTGCTGCCTTTGGCACTGGACTGCTTGACCGTGTGCATGGCATTATGAAGTCTGAAGACTACCAACAAATTTTGCAGCATAATGTAGGGCCCAGTGTGAGAAAGCTGGGTCTCCCTCAGAGGTCATGGGTCTTCCAGCAGGACAATGACCCAAAATACACTTCAAAAAGCACTAGAAAATGGTTTGAGAGAAAGCACTGGAGACTTCTAAGGTGGCCAGCAATGAGTCCAGACCTGAATCCCATAGAACACCTGTGGAGAGATCTAAAAATGGCAGTTTGGAGAAGGCACACTTCAAATAAATAATCAGGGACCTGGAGCAGTTTGCCAAAGAAGAATGATCTAAAATTCCAACAGAGCATTGTAAGAAACTCATTGATGGTTATCAGAAGCGGTTGGTCGCAGTTATTTTGGCTAAAGGTTGTGCAACCAAGTATAAGGCTGAGGGTGCCAATACTTTTGTCTTGCCCATTTTTGGAGTTTTGTGTGAAATGATCAATGTTTTGCTTTCTGCTTCATTCTCTTTTGTGTTTTTTCATTTGAGACAAATTAAATGAAGATAATAATACCAAATAATTTGTGTATGCAATCATTTTCAGGAAGAAAATGAATATTACCTGACAGAATTGCAGGGGTGTCAATACTTTTGGCCATGACTGTATATATGTGTATATATATATATATATATATATATATATATATATATATATATGTATACACTAGATGGTGGCCCGATTCTAACGTATCGGGTATTCTAGAATATGGAGGTAGTATACAGCTCAGGCTATGTACTATATTGCACAGTGACGTAGTATATAACACAACTGACGTAGTATCTAACATAGCTACATAGTATATAACAGAGCTACGTAGTATATAACACAGCCACGTAGTATATAACATAGCCACGTAGTGTATTGCACAGGTATGTAGTATATTGGTCAGCCATGTAATATATAACATAGCCACGTAGTATATTGTAGAGCCACGTAGTATATTGCACAGGCACGTAGTATATTGCACAGCCATGTAGTATATAACACACAGCCGCGTAGTATATTGGTCAGCGACGTAGTATATAGCAGAGCCACGTAGTATATAACATAGCCACGTAGTATATTGTAGAGGCACGTAGTATATTGCATAGCTACGTAGTATATTGCACAGCCACGTAGTATATAAAAGAGCCAGGCAGTATATTGCACAGTCGACGTAGTATATAACAGAACAACGTAGTATATTGCACAGCCACGTAGTATATAACAGAGCCACGTAGTATATTGCACAGCTATGTAGTATATAACAGAGCCACGTAGTATATTGCACAGCCATGTAGTATATAACACAGAGCAGGTAGTATATTGCACATTGCACAGCCACGTTGCATATTGCCCAGCTACATAGTATACAGCAGAGATGTAGTATATAACAGAGCCTACGCAGTATGTAACACAGCCCACATAGTATATAGCAATGTGGGCACTATATGCGTGGTTAAAAAAGACTTAAGATAAAAAATAAACATATACTCACCTTCCGAAGGCCCCTTGAAGTCCTGGCGCCTGTGTGCAGTGCACGCGGCAGCTTCCAGTCCCAGGATTGGTATGAGCGCAGGACCTGTGATGATGTCACGGTCACATGACGGTGACGTCAAGGCAGGTCCTTCTCGCAAAGCATCCTTGGCACCGGAACCTGCCGCTTGCACTGCCGAGAACAGCGCGCCACATCGGAGGGTGAAAATAACCTTTTTTTTAATTATTATTATTTCGAACATTAGATCGTTTTACTATTGATGCTGCATACGCAGCATCAATAGTAAAAAGTTGGTCACACAGGGTTAATAGCTGTGGTAACGGAGTGCGTTACACCGCAGTCCGTTAACACTGGCATTAACCCAGTGTGAGCGCTCAGCGCTGACTGTAGGGCAGTAAAGCAGCGACCATTTCGCTGCCAGACTATGGCCATCGCTGATTGGTCGTGGCAATGGTCGTGGGTGTTTTGCCACGACCAATCAGCGACTTGGATTTCCCTGACAGACAGAGGCCGCGACCAATGAATATCCGTGACAGACAGACAGACAGACGGAAGTGACCCTTAGACAATTATATAGTAGATATAGGAAACCAACCACCAAAACTATGGAAGACCATGAAAGTCCAGACAAGATATAGATAAAATATGTCTTTAACCCCTTTACCCCCACGTTTGCACGTTAATGATCGGGCCAAGTTTTACAATTCTGACCACTGTCCCTTTATGAGGTTACAACTCTGGAACGCTTCAACGGATCCTGGTGATTCTGACATTGTTTTCTTGTGACATATTGTACTTCATGATAGTGGTAAAATTTCTTTGATATTACCTGCGTTTATTTGTGAAAAAAATAGAAATTTGGCGAAAATTTTGAAAATTTCGCAATTTTCCAACTTTGAATATTTATGCAATTAAATCACAGAGATATGTCACACAAAATACTTAATAAGTAACATTTCCCACATGTCTACTTTACATCAGCACAATTTTGGAACCAAAAATTTTTTTTTGTTAGGGAGTTATAAGGGTTAAAAGTTGACCAGCAATTTTTCATTTTTACAACACAATTTTTTTTTAGGGACCACATCTCATTTGAAGTCATTTTGAGGGGTCTATATGATAGAAAATAACCAAGTGTGACACCATTCTAAAAACTGCACCCCTCAAGGTTCTCAAAACCACATTCAAGAAGTTTATTAACCCTTCAGGTGTTTCACAGGAATTTTTGGAATGTTTAAATAAAAATGAACATTTAACTTTTTTTCACAAAAAATTTACTTCACCTCCAATTTGTTTTATTTTACCAAGGGTAACAGGAGAAAATGAACCCAAAAAGTTGTTGTACAATTTGTCCTGAGTACGCCAATACCCCATATGTGTTTGGGAGCATGACAGAGCTCGGAAGCGAAGGAGCGCCATTTCACTTTTCAATGCAAAATTGACTGGAATTGAGATGGGACGCCATGTTGCGTTTGGAGAGCCCCTGATGTGCCTAAACATTGAAACTCCCCACAAGTGATACCATTTTGGAAGGTAGACCCCCTAAGGAACTTATCTAGATGTGTGGTGAGCACTTTGACCCATTAAGTGATTCACAGAAGTTTATAATGCAGAGCCGTAAAAATAAAAAATCATATTTTTTCACAAAAATGATTTTTCGCCCCCAAGTTTTTATTTTTCCAAGGGTAAGAGAAGAAATTGGACCCCAAAAGTTGTTGAATAATTTGTCCTGAGTACGCTGATACCCCATATGTGGGGGTAAACCACTATTTGGGTGCATGGGAGAGCTCGGAAGGGAAGGAGCGCCGTTTGACTTTTCAATGCAAAATTGACAGGAATTGAGATGGGACGCCATGTTGCGTTTGGAGAGCCACTGATGTGCCTAAACATTGAAACCCCCCACAAATGACACCACTTTGGAAAGTAGACCCCCCTAAGGAACTTATTTAGATGTGTGGTGAGCACTTTGACCCACCTAGGGCTTCACAGAAGTTTATAATGCAGAGCCGTAAAAATAAAAAATAAACATTTTTCTCACAAATTACTTTTTAGACCCCAGTTTTGTATTTTTCCAAGGGTAACAGGAGAAATTGGACCCAAAAGTTGTTGTCCAATTTGTCCTGAGTACGCTGATACCCCATATGTAGGAGGAACCACCGTTTGGGCGCATGGGAGGGCTCGAAAGGGAAGGAGTGCCATTTGGAATGCAGACTTAGATGGAATGGTCTGCAGGCATCACATAGCGTTTGCAGAGCCGCGAATGTACCTAAACAGTAGAAACCCCCCACAAGTGACACCATATTGGAAACTAGACCCCCCAAGGAACTTATCTAGATGTGATGTGAGAACTTTGAACCCCCAAGTGTTTCACTACAGTTTATAACGCAGAGCCGTGAAAATAAAAAATCCTTTTTTACCACAAAAATTATTTTTTAGCCCCCAGTTTTGTATTTTCTCAAGGGTAACAGGAGAAATTGGACCCCAAAAGTTGTTGTCCAATTTGTCCTGAGTACGCTGATACCCCATATGTTGGGGTAAACCCCTGTTTGGGCACACAGGAGAGCTCGGAAGGGAAGGAGCACTGTTTTACTTTTTCAACGCAGAATTGGCTGGAATTGAGATCGGACGCCATGTCGCGTTTGGAGAGCCCCTGATGTGCCTGAACAGTGGAAACCCCCCAATTATAACTGAAACCCCAATCCAAACACACCCCTAACCCTAATCCCAACAGTAACCCTAACCACACCTCTAACCCTAATCCCAACCCTATTCCCAACCGTAAATGTAGCCCCAACCCTAACCTTAACTTTAGCCCCAACCCTAACTGTAGCCTTAACCCTAGCACCAACCCTAACGCTAGCCCTAACCCTAATGGGAAAATGGAAATAAATATTTTTTTAAATTTTTTAATTTTTCCCTAACTAAGGGGGTGATTAAGGGGGGTTTGATTTACTATTTATAGCGGGTTTTTTAGCAGATTTTTATGATTGGCAGCCGTCACACACTGAAAGACGCTTTTTATTGCAAAAAATATTTTTTGCGTTCCCACATTTTGAGAGCTATAATTTTTCCATATTTGGGTCCACAGAGTCATGTGAGGTCTTGTTTATTGCGGGACGAGTTGACGTTTTTATTGGTAACATTTTTGGGCACGTGACATATTTTGATCGCTTTTTATTCCGATTTTTGTGAGGCAGAATGACCAAAAACCAGCTATTCATGAATTTCTTTTGGGGGAGGCGTTTATACCGTTCCGCGTTTGGTAAAATTGATAAAGCAGTTTTATTCTTCGGGTCAGTACAATTATAGCGATACCTCATTTATATCATTTTTTATGTTTTGGCGCTTTTATACGATAAAAACTATTTTATAGAAAAAATAATTATTTTTGCATCGCTTTATTCTGAGGACTAACTTTTTTATTTTTTCGCTGATGATGCTGTATGGCAGCTCGTTTTTTGTGGGACAAGATGACGTTTTCAGCGGTACCATGGTTATTTATATGTCTTTTTGATCGCGTGTTATTCCACTTTTTGTTTGGCGGTATGAGAATAAAGCGTTGTTTTTCGCCTCGTTTTTTTTTTTTTTTTTAATTTTTTTTTACACATGTGAATATTTTTTTTTTTACACTATCACATTGCCCCAGGGGGGCATCATGTTATAGTGTAAGATCGCTGATCTGACACTTTGCTGTGCACTGTGTCAGATCAGCGATCTGACGTGCACTTCTCCTGGCTTCCCAGCGCCTGCTCTGAGCAGGCACAGTAAAGCCACCTCCCTGCAGGACCCGGATGCCGTGGCCATTTTGGATCCGGGCCTGCTGCAGGGAGGAAAGAGGTAAGAGACCCTCGGAGCAACGCGATCACATCGCATTGCTCCAGGGGTCTCGGGGAAGCCCGCAGGGAGCCCCCTCCCTGCGCGATGCTTCCCTATACCGCCGACACACTGCGATCATGTTTGATTGCAGTGTGCCGGGGGTTAATGTGCCGGGGGCGGTCCGTGACCACTCCTGGCACATAGTGCCGGATGTCAGCTGCGATAGTCAGCTGACACCCGGCCGCGATCGGCCGTGCTCCCCCCGTGAGCGCGGCCGATCGCTATGACGTACTATCCCGTCGGTGGTCATACGGGCCCACCCGACCTCGACGGGATAGTACGTCAGATGTCAGAAAGAGAAAGGAGTTAATTAGATAATGATAGCAACCGTTATCTAATATATAAAGATGAATGTGTGTGTATGTGTGCATGTCCGGGATTGGCATCTGGACCGTCGCAGCCACAGCCACAGCCACAGCCACAGCCACAAAATTTTGCACAGTCACACGTCTGGACCCCGAGAGCGTCATAGGCTATGTTGTTAGGCGAAATTTTAACCCTGCGCCTTCAAATTCACCAAACAATTTTGCCCCTATCTACATAATGGGAAAAAAGTGAAGGGAAAAGTGTTGGAGGCAAATTGACAGCTGCCAGATATGAACAAGGGGGACTTAAAGAATGAGAGCGATGGCGCCAAAGAGTATATACCGTACAGTTGCTAAGGTGGGGCCCCGACATGGGATACTCACCACACACAGGGATATGAACACACACACACAAAATGCGCCACACACTACCACGTGCTTGAACACATATACCACCCTCAGCACACATTTCACCACACATACACCAACCACGCCACATAAAAGTCGAAACACAAAAGTCACCACTCAAAACTCGCCACGCACAAAATTCGCCACATGCAAAAACTAGGCTCACGCAAAACTAGCCACACGTGCAAAACTCACCTCATGGAAAACTCGCCACACGCAAAACTTGCACACGCAGAAAAATTGCCACATGCACAAAAGTTGCCACAAAAGTGGCAACACATGCAAAAGTTGCCTCACACAAAACTTGCACATACTCAAAACGCACCATGTGAAACTCGCCACGCGCAAAACTCGCCATGCGCAAATCTTGCTGCGCCCAACTTGTTACACTAACCCGTCACATGCAAGTCGACACACAAAAAGTTGCTATACGCATGTCGCCACACAAAACTCATCTCACAAAAGTCGCTACATGTATGTCGCCACACGCAACTCAACACACACAACTTGACACATGAAACTCGCCCTAAAACACACACAAGTCTGGTAATATCCTTCAAAAATAAAAATCTGATTAATAAGCAGACAAACTACAAGAGCAACAAATGTGCCATATAGAAAATCCGACAGCTGTCAGTCATATGACCTGTCTATTATGTGTATGTGTGAGCTAATATATACTGCCAGGGGGGAGGGCTTCCTGTTGGCTGGGGATTTATCAGGTTGCCAATTTGGCTTACAAATACTGAGGTAAAAATACTGACCAAATAACGTGTGAACGAGGTCTAATACAGGAGATGACATACAGGTACATACTATATGCAGGGGAGATAACACAGGTATATACTATATACAGGAGCAGATGACGCACAGGTATATACTATATACAGGGCAGATGACGCACAGGTATATACTATATACAGGAGGAGATGACATACAGAGCAAAAAAAAGGGGAGAAGCCAGCGCACCCTAAGGTTAAGACGCAATACATAAAGTGCGAATGCACACATTAATTTCTAACTGTATTTTCAAAATGAGACATTTAGCAAACAATTAATCAATATGAGATTGCCGTGAAGAGGCGGGGTGGCTCAAAGAATTGATCAATTGTTTGCTAAATGTCTCATTTTGAATATACAGTTAGAAATTAATATGTGCATTTGCACTTTATGCATTGCGTCTTAACCTTAGGCTGCACTGGCTTCTCCCCTTTTTTTGCTCTGAGATGACATACAGGTACATACTATATACAGAGGAGATGACTTACAGGTATATACAGTACTATATACAGGAGGAGATGACATGCAGGTATATACTATATACAGGAGGAGATGACATACAGGTACATACTATATACAGAGGAGATGACTTACAGGTATATACAAGGAGGAGATGACATGCAGGTATAAACTATATACAGGAGGAGATGACATACAGGTATATACTATATACAGGAGGAAATGACATACAGGTATATACTGTTAGGTGTCGAGTTCTCGCCTCTGCACAGGGGGAATCTCAAACCATCTCTGCTGCGGTCTCCCATTCTTCTCCAGCCGCAGTGGAGGCTGCTCAGCGGAGACGTCGGTCCCAGCGTCTTGCTCAGTCTCACTCTATGCATAGGGTTACTGCTGCTTTTCCAGCTTCTGCCATTGAAGCCAGTGCTGGGCAGCGGCGAGCAGACGCTTTCGGGACTAAGTCCTGTTTTTCCCCTTCTGAGCATGCCCAGGGCAAGATCTCCCGTTGGAGATCGAGGGTCACATGCTCAGATGCTGCAGCAGATCCCATTGGTCCTCCAGGAAGGTCTTGAAGGTACTCAACTTCTGTGGCAGCCTCCCATTGGTCCTTCTGGGAAGGTCATGTACATGCTGCAGCTATATTAGGTTCGCATGACCGCACGGCCATGCGCTAGTATACAATTGTAATCGTGTGTGTGTTGATGAGTGCAAGTCGTTCCTTAAAAAAACCATCCCTTGTGTATGACTGTTCGCGTAAGGTGTATGGCTGCAATCTATCGCCCAGCTGAACTCACAGCGTTAACACACAAAACAGCGTCTACTGCTGTGCCCGCCAGTACGGCGCCACGCGCCATTAGAGCGCTTCTTTAGCCCAAGTCTGGGTGGTTAGTGGCGTCCGCCAGTGCGGCACAGTTCGCACTCTCTTGCAGCTTTAATTATTATTATTTTGGTTACGCTAACACCCCATTAGCGGTGTCGAGCGCAAGAAGTCTAGACGGACTCGGATCCCAAGTCTTGGGACTGAGCTCGGTGACTCCTTGCTTGCGCTCTGGCGTGCGGTACCGCGGCCCTGTGACGTAATAGGGTTCACTTCCATTACACAGGGTGAAGTTTACCCATGTGTGTATTCACATTGTACCGCCATATAGTCCGTCATTACTTGGCAGCAGGTTCCATCTCTGCGAACGCACCTTATTCTATCTTTCTTATTATTTGGTGCGTTCCGCTAGCCCTAACATATACTATATAAAAGAGGAGATGACATACAGATATATACTATATACAGAAGAGATGACATACAGGTATATACTATATACAGGAGGAGATGACACATAGGTATATATAATATACAGAAGGAGATGACATCCAGCAGGTGTATACTATATACAGGGGAGATGACATACAGGTATATACTATATCCAGGGGAGATGACATACAGGTATATACTATATCCAGGGGAGATGACATACAGGTATATACTATATGCAGGAGATGACATACAGGTGTATACTATATGTAAGGGAGATGACAAACATGTATATACTGAGGGGAAAATGAGAGGTGTGAGGTGAAAATGAGAGGTGTGAGGTGAAAATGAAAAGGTGTGAGTGCAAAATGAGAGGAGTGAGGGAAAATAGTTCAGTGATCGGAAAATGACAGATGTGAGGTCAAAATGAAAGTGTGAGGGGGGGAAATGAGAGGAGTGATGGGAAAATGAGAGAAGTGAGGTGCTATAACTAACCACAGATATTTACTATGCCCAGGCAACGCCGGGCTCTTCAGCTAGTGCTAAAATAAAATGTGAACATGCATTTAACTTCTGCATGTGTACCAAATCAAGATAAGCTCAATTTTTGTCTTTTTTTCCAGAGAAAAAAGCAGAGATGATTACCTGCTCAGGCCTACAAAACAAATGCACTGGCAGGGTGCAGCGGACCCGATTAATGATGGCGGAAACACAGGTGCAACAATACCGATGGAACAAATACTTTCAATCCAGTGTTGGCTGTTTGGCATTAGTGCACAAAAAGATGAGAGATAATAGTCTGTATGTGGCGTTATTCCCACAGGCAATGCAGAGCATCTGGTTTACAGCCTATTACTAACTCACGTACAGGTGGGCCGCCCAGTGCTGCAAAATGCATGCTGTGCGAACAGAGGCCAACAGTTTACAGAGCCATCTTGGTCCAACTGCACCCTGCAAGATAAAGTGCAAAAAAAACATATTTAACCAATACCATTGGAACTTATTAAAAGACTCCCCAAAATACGCGAAAAAAAAAACCTTAAAAAATGCAGTGGTAAAAAAAATAAAACATTTCAAAAAGCTTCAGGAAATTACCAATAAAACATGAAAAAAAAAGTTTCAGGATTACAAAATTTTGAGAAAACAACAAAGACAAGGATTGATTTCTGAAGCAGATAGCAGAGATGCAACTTGTAAAAAGCCATGTACCTCTATGGGATCCCTCACATGGCCGGGAAAGATTTTCAGCCTCCAGAAGTAAATAATACAGGTACATATTGAATTACAGCAAGCAAAAATTTAGTAAACTGTGTGGAATTGATTCACAAAATATATTAGAATGATGTAGAATTTCCTGTTCAGAAGAAATAAAATTTAGTTGCTGAAGCCAGAATATCCCTTTAATCGATACAATGTAACATCAGTACCAAAGCATGGTGGCTCAGTGGTTAGGACTGTATTCTTGCAGCGCTGGGGTCCTGGGTTCAAATCCCACCAAGAACAACATCTGTAAGGAGTTTGTATGTTTTCCCCGTGTTTTCGAGGATTTCCTTCTGGCGCTTCGGTTTCCTCCCACACTCCAAACTCCATACTTATAGGGAATGTAGATTGTGAGCCCCGATGGGGACAGTGATTATGTAAAGTACTGTGGAATTAATGGCAATTAAATATACGTTAAATAAAACATTTCTTTCTTTAGGACATATTCAGTTGGCATTCTTCTAGGATAATCTGTTCCATATCCACAGAAGGTCTGCACCACTTACAAACTTTCTATGTGTATATAACAATCGTGTGGCGCTTTCTCGGTTTCCCCTAGATAAGTTTATTCCAGAAAATCTAGTTACAGTAGGTGACGGAGTGAATTCTGCTTGTGCAATGAAACCGTATTCAGTTGTCAGTTGGACACAAAAGGTCATAAAGAAGGAAGATGAATTTGTTTTGCAAAGGATTGTGTTGAAATGTAAATTGCAGAATGTAAACAGGATATCGGGCCATATCTCATGTAATAGCTCATTATTAATCTAATATAAAAAATGACCTTTTTTATCCTCTTCTGTTAATTCTGTGTGTTTTCCAAAAACTGAAACACAAAATTGTCATCATCAAGGCATATCATTTAAGAGTCTGGATGAAACAGACATCCCCTAACAAAGCAGTCATTTCATCATCTCATATCTTGAAAATGGGGTGTTCAGGAAAAGGAAACACCTATGGTGGAGAGCTTGCCACGCTTAGTAACCCGATGTTTACCCTGGTTACCATTGTAAAAGTAAAAAAAAAAAAACAGTACATACTTACATTCCGGTGTCTGTCACGTCCCTCGCCTTCAACTTCCCGCACTGACTGTGAGCGCCGGCCGTAAAGCAGAGCGGTGACGTCACCGCTGTGCTGTGCTTTACGGCCGGCCGGCGCTCACAGTCAGTGCGGGAAGCTGACGCCGGAGGACGTGACAGACACCGGAATGTAAGTATGTGCTGTTTTTTTTTTTTACTTTTACAATGGTAACCAGGGTTGACATCGGATTACTAAGCGCGGCCCTGCGCTTAGCAACCCGATGTTTACCCTGGCTACCTGGGGACTTCGGCATCGTTGGTAGCTGGAGAGCTGTCTGTGTGACAGCTCTTCAGCGACCACACAACGACTTCCCAATGATCACGGCCAGGTCGTATCGCTGGTCGTGATCGTTGGTAAATCGTTAAGTGTAACGGTACCTTAACCTGCACCTCCAAGTAACTGCCAACATTTGACAGGAACACCCTGTAACACTTCCTCAGCAGGTGGGCCACACCAGGTGAGGGTAAATATTGGTTTTGAGGCCCACGTTGACGATAAAGATTTACCCATCCATGCATGTGAAGGCTGGATTTTTTGGACAGTGCTGAAGAAACCATGTAAGATTCAACAGACAGAAAATTACTGCCCAGCAAAGCATTATGGAGGAATTGGAGGGTGCAGCAAGGTACATAAAGGACACTATTAGCCATGCATTGTACCCTGACCCATTTCCAGTTGTCTTGATTAGCTCTTGCCACTGGGACTCATGTACCTTTGAGAGAGTGAGGCTAACGACCTGCGTATATTTCCTCACTTTAATCCAAGTCAAGAGCAAGTCGTGACTTCAATCACCACGCTGCAAAGTCCTGTGGCGATAGGGGATCAGCGAAGCAGGTGTGGAATCACTGGAAGCTGTAGTCACAAACCTTCACACAGGCGGCTTAAGGCATAGGGTCGCTCTCCACTAGACTGAAGCAGGAGTGGAGTTCAGCAGCCCCCTGGGTTTCCAAGCACCCATTTTTAGGAGCACTCTTCTCACCTTCAGGTATTTTAAACATAGCCTGCTTCACCTTGACTTGACCAGCCTACCGCAACTGGGGGGTATCCCTCATAGCGGTCGACATGCAAAGAAGAAAATGATGGTACTCAGCCTTGGCACATGGAATGTGAGAACTCTGCTAGACAATTTTAAGGCAGTAAGACTAGAGAGAAGAACAGCATTGGTTGTGAAAGAGCTATCTCGCTACAACGTGGACATAGTAGCTCTCAGCAAAACGTGCTTAGCAAATAAGGGCCAACTTACAGAGCTTAGTAGTGGATACACGCCTTTCTGGAGTGGTCAAGGCAACACTGAATAACGAGAAGCTGGTGTGAGATTTGCCATGAAATCTAAACTTGTTCATAAACTTTCCCAGGTTCCTGAGGGCATCAATGACCGTCTGATGACACTTCAGCTCCAACTTACAAACAATAAGCGTGCTATGCTGATTACAGCTTATGCTCCCACCATGACCAATCCAAATGACATTAAGTATTAAGGTACCGTCACACTTAGCGACGCTGCAGCGATACCGACAACGATCCGGATCGCTGCAGCGTCGCTGTTTGGTCGCTGGAGAGCTGTCACACAGACCGCTCTCCAGCGACCAACGATCCCGAGGTCCCCGGTAACCAGGGTAAACATCGGGTAACTAAGCGCAGGGCCGCGCTTAGTAACCCGATGTTTACCCTGGTTACCATCGTAAAAAAACAAACAGTACATACTTACATTCAGCTGTCTGTCCCTTGCCGTCTGTTTGCTGCACTGACTGCTGGCCGCAAAGTGAAAGCAGAGCACAGCCACAGCGGTGAGTCACCGCTGTGTGACTCACCGCTGTGCTGTGCTTTCACTTTCACTTTGCGGCCAGCAGTCAGTGCAGCAAACAGACGGCAAGGGACAGACAGCTGAATGTAAGTATGTACTGTTTGTTTTTTTACGATGGTAACCAGGGTAAACATCGGGTTACTAAGCGCGGCCCTGCGCTTAGTTACCCGATGTTTACCCTGGTTACCAGTGAAGACATCGCTGAATCGGTGTCACACACACCGATTCAGCGATGTCTGCGGGGAGTCCAGCGACGAAATAAAGTTCTGGACTTTCTTCCCCGACCAGCGACAGCACAGCAGGGGCCTGATCGCTGCTGCCTGTCACACTGGACGATATCGCTAGCGAGGACGCTGCAACGTCACGGATCGCTAGCGATATCGTCTAGTGTGACGGTACCTTTAGTTCTATGATGAACGGGACACACTTATCTCAGCAATCCCACAGTCAGACAAGCTCAGTATACTTGAAGACTTTAATGCCAAAGTGGGAACAGACTATCAAAACTGGGAAGGAGCCATTGGGAAACACGGTATTGCAAGTATATTAATAATGGCCTTCTGCTCCTCAAGACTTACCACACATGACCTTCTCACCACCAACATCCTGTTCCGTCTGGCCACTTACAAGAATACATTATGGATGTACCCACACTTAAGGCATTGGCATGTCATTGACTACCTCATTGCTAGGAAAAGTGATAGGATTGACATTAGAGTCATGAGACCCATGTATGGTGCCGACTGCTGGACCGACCCCAGCCTCATTGTGTCTAAGTGCTAAGGCTTCACACTTGCCATCAAGGAAACCCCAAGGTCAGAAGATACAAAGAGGCTGAATGTCTCCAAGCTGTAAAGCAGAAGAGTTGCAGGGGAATTTGCCAATGACCTGTCAGACACACAGCAGGCAGGCAAGAATGGTGCTGAAGAACAGTGGACAATTCTTAAAAATGCTAAAGCTACGCGAGATGCAGGACAGCTGGTTTAGCAAGAGGGCTGATGAAATCTAGGACTATTATTATTATTTATTTATATAACACCATTGATTCCATGGTGCTGTACATGAGAAGGGGTTACATCGAAATACAAACATCACATACAGTAAACAAACTAACAATGACAGACTGGTACAGAGGGAAGAGAACCCTGCCCTTGCGGGCTTACATTCTATCCACAATGCAGACAGCCGTGACCTAAAGACCTTCTATGATGTGCTAAAGGCTGCATATGGATCCCAATCATCCAAAAACTCACCTCTACTAAATACGGATTAAACTAAGCTAGCTGCTGCAAAAGAAATTCTGAAACGGTAGGCTGAGCACTTTAACAGTGTCCTTAACTGGCCTGCCAATATCAAAGATGAGGCCATTGCTAGCCTGCACCAGGTAAAAATCAACAAGGACCTTTATGTTCTTCCCAGTGAAGACGAAGGCAGTAAAACAACTCTACTGTGGCAAAGTGCCAGGAAACTATGCTATATTTGCTGAGTTATACAAATGATAACCAAACTCTTCCTGCTGCAAAGATTCTGGCTAGTCTCTTGATCAACCGCCTCGTATAGAACCTTGAGCAAGATCTACTACCCGAAAGCCAGTGCGGCTTCCATGCTGAACGAGGGACAGCAGATAAGGTCTTCGCAGCATACCAAATCCAGGAAAAGTGACAGGAGCAATGCAATGGCCTTTTCGTGAACTTTGTAGACTTGACCAAGGCTTTCGATACAGTCAGCAGAGACGACCTGTGGAAAATCATGGGAAAGTTTGGCTGCCCGAGCTAGTTCATCACAATCGACCACCAGTTCTATGATGATATGATGGTGAAGGTCCTGAATGATGGAAATGAATCGGAGGTCTTCTCAGTTACAAATGAGTACTCGCCCTGACCCTGTTCAGTATGCCATTTTCTGCCATGTTGACATATCTTTAGCAACTACGAAGACGAAATCCATGTCAGATACAGGATTAACTTCAAACTATTTAACCACAGATGCCTGAAGATTGCTATAAAGGTGCCTGAAACTTATTAATGGCTTCTTGTTTGCTGATGACTGCACACTCAACATCAGTACAGTGCAACTTTTTCACAAGCTTGCAACAACTTCGGTCGCATTATCAATACTAAAGACCAAAGTTATGTACCAGTCTGCTCCAGGAAAACCATACCAGCAGCCACGCATTCTGGTGAAGGAGCACAACTTCAAAGCAGTCAACGACTTCACCTATTTGGGCAGCACACTCTCCCGCGTAGTGACCATAGACACTGAGGCAATGACAGTACAGCCAAAGCCAGTGCCACCTTTGGGAGACTGCGTAAGAATGTCTGGAAATGAGAGGGAATCAGCTTTACCACCAAACTGAAGGTCTACAGCACGGTGGTCCTTACCACACTTCTCTACGTCAGTGAGACCTGAACTCTCAGCATGCCAAACAGTTCAATCAATTTCACCTGAGTTGTCTCCGCAGATTTCTCCACATCAGGTGGCAAGACAATGTCGCAGACACGGCTATCCTGGAACAACTGAGCTTGGCAGCTTTACACTCTCCTGTTGAAAGCCCAAGCCAGACAGTTGATTGTTTAAACAACTGCTGTACGAAGAACTGTGTCAGGGTGGGGAAATGATGAACTTAATGGACCTAGGTCTTTTTTCAACTTATGTAACTTTATAAATGTTACAAAGACTGCCATAAAGCGTTGCTCAAAAACCTGGGAAGTGACATCAACTAATGGGAGAAGCTTGCCCTGGACCATGTGCAGAAAAATATGGAAGAAGCAAATAACATTTTGGAAGAATATCAGAATCTGACACACTATGAAGATTCTCTATTCAAGATGAAAGAAAGAATTAGCGCTTTAGAAAATATTATTAATCGTAAGAAGCGCAAGTTTGAAAGATCCAAACGATTATTCAACTAAAAAGGTATATGAATGGGGACAATGGGAGAAATCTCGTAAATCTCCCCGCCCAATTTTAAAACAGCATTTTGCTCAGAAAAAAAACGACATATAGACCGCAAGTGAGCCTTATGTCCTCAGAATCTGACGGATGCATATGCAAGTACATCGGATGCCTCAGTTGAATATAATACAAATGAAAATAGGAAGAGAAACTATAGGATGTCAAAAAACGTAAGAGGAGAGGAGGAAGAAAACATTAAAAAAATCCACCAGGAGTAACTACTCGCCACAACAAGAGAAAATTGAAGTAAATGAAGAAAATAGTGTGGTGAATTTATCCACATGTGAACTTACAAAAGATCAACTAGGAGTACTTGCCTCAGGCTTAAATTTTGTGCGTGACACGAACTTTAACCTTTTCATGACTCCGGAAGCGGTCCTTCATGGAGCGCCATCTGGTCCTCAATTGTTTAACTGTGTATAAAGATAAAAAATAAAAAAGGTTTTAGATAATATATTGAAAACGATTACGCAACCGTGTGCAATCCCAATAGAAGACATCACAGACGGTTGTATAATCCTGGCATGATGGGTCACAGCAGCATTTTGTTGATACTTCCGGAAACTAGTTTTGGCCTTTGGTGAAGCGCTGTCGAAGCCATCCCACAGCAATTGTGCCACCTCCAACCACAGACGCCGCAATATGCCCTGGTCCGCGTGTCGGGGGTCACGGCTGTCCCACAACGGGCCCCGTGCTTCAATGGATGCCACCATGAGGTCTATGTCGAGTGGTTCATCCAGGGCCCGTTGTGAAACCTAGAAAAAATGGAAAATATTAATGTTTGAAAGATAAAAACAATGGTCCCTACCTCCTCCACCGCCACCTACTACACACAACACCACAACCTCCCACCACCCCCCATAACCGCAAAAACAAAAAAATTAAACAAAAAAAAAAAAAAAGGTTTGAAATAAATACTAAAGGTACTGTCACACTAGACGATATCGCTAGCGATCCGTGACGTTGCAGCGTCCTCGCTAGCGATATTGTCCAGTGTGACAGGCAGCAGCGATCAGGCCCCTGCTGGGAGATCGCTGGTCGGGGAAGAAAGTCCAGAACTTTATTTCGTCGCTGGACTCCCCGTAGACATCGCTGAATCGGCGTGTGTGACACCGATTCAGCGATGTCTTTGCTGGTAACCAGGGTAAACATCGGGTAACTAAGCGCAGGGCCGCGCTTAGTAACCCGATGTTTACCCTGGTTACCATCCTAAAAGTAAAAAAACAAACACTACATACTTACCTACAGCCGTCTGTCCTCCAGCGCTGTGCTCTGCACTCCTCCTGCTCTGGCTGTGAGCGTCGGTCAGCCGGAAAGCAGAGCAGTGACGTCACCGCTCTGCTTTCTGGCTGCCCGGCGCTCACAGCCAGACCAGAGAAGCAGAGCGCCGAGGACAGACAGCGGAAGGTAAGTATGTAGCGTTTGTTTTTTTACTTTTTAGGATGGTAACCAGGGTAAACATCGGGTTACTAAGCGCGGCCCTGCGCTTAGTTACCCGATGTTTACCCTGGTTACCGGGGACCTCGGGATCGTTGGTCGCTGGAGAGCGGTCTGTGTGACAGCTCTCCAGCGACCAAACAGCGACGCTGCAGCGATCCGGATCGTTGTCTGTATCGCTGCAGCGTCGCTATGTGTGACGGTACCTTTACTCTCCGTCCTGCAACCACAGCTTGGCCCCGTGGTCCCTGCTGCTGCTCCCTCTCTTCCTCCTGGTTCTCCTCCTCACTTGAAGAAGCCTGCAAAATAGTTTACCAAAAAGTTGAGTGACCCATCTATTAATGACAGCGAATATAAGCAATAGTAGATCATGTACTCACCGGACTCCTCAGCGGTGGGGTTTGACTCAAGTCGCTGCCGCTGGCCATGACTAATGCAATTCTGAAATAAAGAACAAAATAACATTGATACTATGCTCCTATGCACAATCCAGCAATAAATAAAAAAAAAAAAAGGCATTTAAACCACAAAGAACATTGCACTCCAACTGAACTAACGCTGAGCAAACAACACTGCCACATTGATTAAATTAAAGAAACAATGGCAGAGACAACCCAATGGCAGAGTACAAAAGCCTAAAGATAAGAAAACTAATCTACAACAGACCCTATGTAGTAATCCCAAAAGAGTGTTTTTTTTTTTTTTTTTTTAAAGTACAGTATGCACGGAGCAAGTCAAAAAACACAATAGTTTTTTGAAAGTAAAAAATTAACAACCCCCAAAAATTAAGGGCAGAAACATTAACACACCATACTTTACAATAAAACCGACAGGGACGGAGACAATAAAAGGCCACACAACGCCATTCATCACAACCATAAACATACAACAATGTCTTTACACAACCACAGTGCTGAACATAATACACAACTTGCAATAAAAATTATTACATTTAATAACAGGGCGCAGAATCATTCTATACTACCATACTTAACAATAAAACCGACAGGGACGGAGGCAATAAAAGGGCCATACAACGCCATACATCACAACCATAAACATACAACAATGTCTTTACACAACCACAGTGCTGAACATAATACACAACTTGCAATATAAATTATTACATTTAATAACAGGGCGCAGAATCATTCTATACTACCATACTTTACAATAAAACCGACAGGGCCGGAGACTATTAAACGCCATCATATAACGCAAGAAAAACATCACAACTGAATACAAAAAACACCACCAAACCAAAAAATGGAAACGAAAAATCTATCCTGGAACAATAATCTAGGCCGCAGACAATGAAACGCCATTCTACAACGCCATACATCACAACCAGACTAAAAATACCACAATATCTTTAACCACAGTGCAGATTATAATACACAATTTGCAATAATAATTTTAAAAAACATGTAGAAAATGCACAGAATCATTCTATACTTACATCTCTGGACAGCGGATGAGAAGACAGTTGCTCAGATTTTCTGGTGTGATGTAGACTGTTGTGTAGCCTGCTGCAGAAGTGACAAACAATCCAAAGATTTTCTTTATATATGGGGGATGTTTTTCTCACTGTTTGCACTGTCTAGACACTGTCTAGACACTTTTTTGTTTCATTTTATCTAACGACGCATGCGTCGCACAACGCACGCGCGACGCACACCCGCGACGCAAGTGCGTTGTCAATAGGTTTCAATGGGAAATTGAACGCATTGACGACACACGAGCGACGCAAGTGCGACGCGTGCGTTTTTTGGACGCTAGAAAAATGCAACAAGGTAGCGTCGCCGACGCCACCCAGGCGCGGTGAAACGACGCATGCGTCGTGCGTTTTACCGAAAACGCAGGACAACACAACACATGCGTCCCCAATGATAAAGATAGGGGCGCATGACGCATGCGTTGTCGTGCGTCGGCGACGCTGCGTCACATGACGCTAATGTGAACGTAGCCTTAGATATCACTAAAATTCATTAGACACCTTACTATTAAAAAACATTTTTTCTCAGAGGAAAGTTTAAGTATTTGGGCGTTTGGTGAAAACAATGAAAATAAATATGAAAATTTGGACTTCAAAGATCAAATGACGCTTATTAGGGTATGTGCACATGATGCGGATTTTGCTGCGGATCCGCATCGTTTCCACAGCTGCCGATCCGCAGCAGTTTCCCATGAGTTTACAGTACAATGTAAAACTATGGGAAACTAAAATCCGCAGTGCACATGCTGCGAAAAAAAACCACGCGGAAACGCGTTTTATTTTCCGCAGCATGTCAATTCTTTGTGCGGGTTCCGCAGCGTTTTTACACCTGCTCCAATAGAAAACTGCAGATCTAAAACCGCAGCGGAATCCGCAATAAATTCCTCCGCGATAAATCTGCAGGAAAAACCGCAGCGGTTTTGCATTGCGGATTTATCAAATCCGCTGCGGAAAATTCCGCAGAGGAGCTTTCTACGTGTGCACATACCCTTATTCTGCAGGACTTATCATCTGAACAAATCCCAATGGGAGAAAATAAAGAATCAATCTGATAGCCTCAAAGAAAAAAAATCCCTATTTTTACCCAATACAGACCAGAGTGGAATGTACGGAGGATTTCCAAGAAATGATAGAGAAAGATCTAAGAAAATTAAAAGAAGAATGTGACAAAAAAAAAACAATTACCAAAAAATCCAATCTTACATTTAATCAGAAAAAAGCTCTTCAAGAATTAAAAGATATGAAGAACATTGTGATAAAAAAGAAGTGACAAAGGAGGAATGATTGTCATTCTAAATGAAGTAGATTACATCACTAAAGTGGAAGAACATCATGCAGATTACAACACAGGTGAAAAACTTGACAGCAATCCTACTAAGGAATATAATTCAAAAATTAGTAGAATGATCGAAGAAGGTGTAAGTTTGGGTGTTTTACACAAAAAACAAGCAGAGTATTTATATGTACCTTTCCCCATTTTACCAACACTATATGGACTTCCTAAAGACCATAAGAGTAATGGCATACCACCCATTAGACCCATAGTCTCGGGGGTCGGATCTGTGACTGAACATGTATGTGAGTGGTTGGATTCATTATTGCAACCTTTACCAAGAAGGACGCCAGGTTACATCAAGGACTCTAAAGAAGTACTAAAAACTTTCTCCAGTAAAACATGGGAAGAAGGTTTTTCGTGGCTCTGTTGCGATGTTATTTCACTTTACACGAGTATACCACATGATGTTGCCATGAGAGCCTTGGAGTTTCACCTGAATAACTACAATCTTTATTCACAGGATCTGATACAGTATATATTGTAAGTGACATTTTTTTTTACTGAAGCATAATGTTTTTTCATTTAATAAGACTATTTACAGACAAAGGACTGGAGTTCGTATGGGAGCTAAGTACTCCCCATCGCTTGCAAACCTGACTATGGCTTTTTGGGAATCTGTGTACATATATTCTGTTCATAACCCGTTTCTTGATCATTTGTTCTGGTATGGCAGATACATCGACGACACCCTCATTATTTAGGGGGGCGATGTGTCTGCCATACCGGAATTTATGGAATATGTTAATGGTAATGATTTTGGTATTAGGTTTACGCACAGGCACAACAAAAAGTGTATATCGTTCCTTGATCTAGAACTGGAGGGAGAGTGCGGTAAATCTATTTACAGCAAAACGCATATCAAACCCATGAGTGGAAATACGCTTTTACACGCCAAGAGTAGTCACCCCTCCCACATAATTAAATCCATACCGGTGGGATAATTTACTAGACTCAAGAGAAGCTGCAGTAAAGCAATAGACAGAGAAAGAGTTTGACAATTTGGAAATACGACTTGATAGGCGCAGTTATCCTAAATGGTGCCTAAAAAGAGTCCGAAATATGGCAGATTAAAAAGATAGAGAAAATCTATTAAAATCTAATTTTAAATCTAAAAAAAGTAGGGCAGTTAAGCAAAATAAACCGTATGTTTGCCTTCAGTATAGCTCCCACTTCAATGAGATCAAATTGATTATACAGAAACGGCTACCTATTTTAGAACAGGATGACATTTTGTCAAATATACTAAATGATGGCATAAATATAAAAGGTTCGGTGGGCTCACATCTCCTAGTCACGGTCTCCTGAGGTTACCTCTGTCTGCAAGTAAGTGCCACATTGTATATAGCCGCATATTAATAGCGGGATCATTATGGTACTATAAGAGTCTTGGAACCCTAGTTTAATGTAGGTAGTTTGCGGATACAGGTACCCTCGGTTTTGTAGTGTGATATGTATGGTCCCTACAGATAGGTGATTTATCACCACTAGGGTTGAGCGACTTTTACTTTTATAGGATCGGGTCGGGTTTCACGAAACCTGACTTTTTCAAGAGTCAGGTCGAGTGAAATCGGCCGATCCTATAAAAAAGTCGGGGTCGGGTCGGCCGAAACACGAAACCCAATGCAGTGCATTGGGTTTCCAATGGTTCCCAGGGTCTGAAGGAGAGGAAACTCTCCTTCAGGCCCTGGGATCCATATTTAAGTGTAAAATAAAGAATTAAAATAAAAAATATTGCTATACTCACCCTCTGACCTATTAGGTATATACTCACCCTCGGACGCGCCCTGCTTCTTTCCGGCAGCCTTCCTTCCTAACAATCAGCGCTTGAAGGACCTTCGATGACGTCGCGGCTTGTGATTGGTCGCGCGAACGGTCACATGGGCGGTCGCGCGACCAATCACAAGCCGCGATGTCATCTAAGGCCCTTCACGCGCTGATTCTAAGGAAGGAAGGTTCCCGGTTAGTACCAGGGTGCGTCAGAGGGTGAGTATAGCAATATTTTTTATTTTAATTCTTTATTTTACACTTAAATATGGATTCAGATACCGATTTCCGATATTGCAAACATATCGGAACTCGGTATCGGAATTCCGATACCAGATTCAGAAGATCGCCAACCTCATGGCCGACCCCACACAGGGGTCGGGTCGGGTTTCATGAAACCCGACTTTGCCAAAAGTCGGCGACTTCTGAAAATGGCCGACCCGTTTCGCTCAACCCTAATCATAATCACCACTAATAATATAAATAGGACGTTTTTGCATATCATCTCAAATAAGGCTGTGACAGATATATATATATTAATGGTAATTGGTACTAAATAGAAAATTATGAACAGATATGAGTTTGAGCTCCACTTTTCCATTCCTATGGACACATTTGTTTATTTATGTCTGATCTGTCTGTGGATATTTTAGTATTTTTTGTTAATAAAGAAATCAATTTTTTAAATGCATGTATATGGATCTCTTCATGCGGCAAAATAATATAAGTCCGTAATTGGTAGAAAAGTGTTTAGAAGTGCCATAATTATTAAAGTAGGTGGACTATTTGGTAGTGTGCATAAATATAGTAGCTAGAAGAGCCCCAACCATTGGACATATAATTTCTCCAAGTCAATACACATCCAAACCTAAATCTAATACGTGGTTGGAATGTAAAGGCTTCTATAAATGCGGCACTATTGCATGCAGCACATGTGCATCTAGCCAATTAGGCAATACATTCACTAATTATGATAACTCTAAAAGTTATAAAATTAGAGATTTTATAAATTGCCACTCTAAAAATGTGGTATACAAGATCAGTTGTACACAGTGTAAAATTTCATATGTGGGATGTACCACCAGAAAGCTCAGAACGAGAATCTCTGAACATATAAGAGACACAAGTAATTTCAACGGAGGTAATAGAAATGTATCTATGGTTGCCAAACATTTTGCTACTTGCCACGGAGGTAACATTACAGCGATGTCTGTCCAGGGCATAGAATTGGTTAAATGCTCAAATCGTGGTGGGGATATCAAAAGACGCCTCCTAACCAGGGAGGCGTATTGGATATACACTTTACAAACGAGATCACCGTTAGGTTTAAATAAGAAAAACGAAATAATATATCATTATTGTTAAATAGTTTTTATTTATTTATACTTAGTTTTATTGTTACATGGTAGGACCTGCGACTTCTCAGTCATGTGACTGTGAAACTCATACTGATTGGTTTCTTAGTACTATGAATACTGGCAATGCTCATATGCTGTTAGACATGATTAAGATCGCATACATGGGAACGCATTGTCTATCCTCATGACTGCATCCACCTTTGAGCAAGGATTTTAATCACGCTATATTTATATGCACCAATAAAGAATTTCAAGATTTTAGAAGCTGGAGTATACACCTTTTCCTCATTTTCCAGTATAATACACTCCTCACAGTGCTCCATATAGTATAATGCACCGCCATTGTCATCCATGTAGTACAATTCACTTCCCATAGTATAATGCACCCCATAGTTCTTCATATAGTATAACGTATTCCCCATAGTCCTCGATACAGTATAATGCAGCCCACATAGTATAATGATGCCACTCCAGAGTATAATGCAGCCACCCCACAGAATATACTGTAGCCCCCTGAGTATAATGTAACCCCCCCAGAGAATATAATGCAGCCCCTTCATATAGTATAATGCAGCCCCTGCATATATATGGTAGCCCCTCATAGCTCATAATGCAGCCCCCATAGAATATAATGTAGCCCCTCCATAGAATACAATGCAGCCTGTTGTGAATTCTGTGGCCAAGCTCCCTCCTGTGGTCTTGAGTGGTACTGCGGCTGGTTCTGTCTATAAGCTTCCTTTGGTGGATGAGAGTGGTACTGCGGCTTCTGAGTTTCCTTCCTCAGGTGATGAGGTTAAGTCGTTAGGTGCTGCTCTATTTAACTCCACCTGGTGCTTTGATCCTGGCCTCCAGTCAATGTTCTAGTATTGGTCTTGCTTCCTCCTGGATCGTTCCTGTGGCCTCTCTATCCTGCATAAGCCAAGTTCTACTTGTGTTATTTTTGTTTGCTATATTTTCTGTCCAGCTTGCTATATTGGTTTTTCTTGCTTGCTGGAAGCTCTGAGACGCAGAGGGAGCACCTCCGTACCGTTAGTCGGTGCGGAGGGTCTTTTTGCCCCTCTGCGTGATTGTTTGTAGGTTTTTGTGTTGACCGCAAAGCTATCTTTCCTATCCTCGGTCTATTCAGTAAGTCGGGCCTCACTTTGCTAAATCTATTTCATCTCTGTGTTTGTATTTCATCTTTACTCACAGTCATTATATGTGGGGGGCTGCCTTTTCCTTTGGGGAATTTCTCTGAGGCAAGGTAGGCTTATTTTTCTATCTTCAAAAACTTCTAAATCTTAAAAAACCATCCCTCGATTAAAACTGTGCCGCTAATTATAGACCTGTCTCTAATCTTCCCTTCATCTCTAAACTCCTCGAACGCCTGGTCCACTCCCGTCTTACCCGCTATCTCTCAGATAACTCTCTTCTCGACCCTCTTCAATCTGGCTTCCACTCTTTACACTCTACTGAAACTGCCCTCATTAAAGTCTCTAATGACCTACTAACAGCTAAATCTAATGGTCACTACTCCATGCTAATTCTCTTGGATCTCTCTGCAGCATTCGACACTGTGGATCATCAGCTCCTCCTCACTATGCTCCGCTCCATCGGCCTCAAGGACACCGTTCTCTCCTGGTTCTCCTCCTATCTCTCTGACCGATCCTTCACAGTATGTTTTGCTGGTTCCTCCTCCTCTCACCTTCCCCTTACTGTTGGGGTTCCTCAAGGAGCAGTCCTAGGCCCCCTCCTCTTCTCGTTGTATACTGCCCCTATTGGACAAACAATCAGTAGATTTGGTTTCCAGTACCATCTCTATGCTGACGACACCCAATTATACACTTCTGCTCCCGATATCACACCGACCTTTTTAGAAAACACCAGTGATTGTCTTACCGCTGTCTCTAACATCATGTCCTCCCTCTATCTGAAACTAAACCTGTCAAAAACTGAACTCCTCGTGTTCTCTCCCTCTACTAACCTACCTTTGCCTGACATTGCCATCTCCGTGTGCGGTTCCACCATTACTCCAAAGCAACATGCCCGCTGCCTTGGGGTCATCCTTGATTCTGACCTTTCATTCACCCCCTACATCCGATCACTGGCTCGCTCTTCTTACCTGCATCTCAAAAACATTTCTAGAATTCGCCCTTTTCTTAATTTCGACTCTGCAAAAACTCTGACTGTTTCACTTATTCATTCTCGTCTGGACTATTGTAACTCTCTACTAATCGGTCTCCCTCTTGCAAAACTCTCCCCGCTCCAATCTGTCCTGAATGCTGCAGCCAGGATCATATTCCTCACCAACCGTTACACCGATGCCTCTACCCTGTGCCAGTCATTACACTGGCTACCCATCCACTCCAGAATCCAGTACAAAACTACTACCCTCATCCACAAAGCACTCCATGGCTCAGCACCACCCTACATCTCCTCCCTGGTATCAGTCTACCACCCTACCCGTGCCCTCCGCTCCGCTAATGACCTCAGGTTAGCATCCTCAATAATCAGAACCTCCCACTCCCGTCTCCAAGACTTTACACGTGCTGCGCCGATTCTTTGGAATGCACTACCTAGGTTAATACGATTAATCCCCAATCCCCACAGTTTTAAGCGTGCCCTAAAAACTCATTTGTTCAGACTGGCCTACCGCCTCAATGCATTAACCTAACGATCCCTGTGTGGCCTATTTATAAAAAAAAAAAAAAAAAGGTTCCTCGCATCATGTTCTCATACGCTTTGTGCAGTTATTAGCCCTCTGTGTCTGTACTGCTACATACTTAGGCAGATAACTGGTTCATGCAGCTTTACATGAACACCTGAGCCTTACACTATAGCTGGTCCGAATAACTAAAGCAATTGTTACCATCCACCTCTCGTGTCTCCCCTTTTCCCCATAGTTTGTAAGCTTGCGAGCAGGGCCCTCATTCCTCCTGGTATCTGTTTTGAACTGTATTTCTGTTATGCTGTAATGTCTATTGTCTGTACAAGTCCCCTCTATAATTTGTAAAGCGCTGCGGAATATGTTGGCGCTATATAAATAAAATTATTATTATTATTATTATTATCTTCAGGGCTAGTTAGTTTCTCAGGCTGTGCCGAGTTGCATAGGGAGCGTTAGGCGCAATCCACGGCTACCTCTAGTGTGGTGTGTTAGGATTAGGGATTGCGGTCAGCAGAGTTTCCACGTCTCAGAGCTCGTCCTATGTTTTTGGTAAATGTCAGGTCACCTTGTGTGCTCTGAACTTCAAGGTCCATTGTGGTTCTGAATTACCTGTTCATAACAGTACTGGAGGCCCAAAGTACTAATGCTTCTCAATAAAGGGAAAAGAGAAGTTCTGAGACCATTTTTTTTTCTTTGCACTGTGTTCTGTCTTTCTTTTCCCCTTTACATCAGGGTGGTTCAGAACACAGGTGTGGACATGGACATTCAGGGTCTGTCCTCTTTGATGGATAATCTCACTATAAGAGTACAGAACATTCAAGATTTAGTGGTTCAGAATCCTATGTTAGAACCTAAAATTCCTATTCCTGAGTTATTTTCTGGAGATAGAGCTAAGTTTTTGAATTTTAAAAATAATTGTAAACTGTTTCTGGGTTTGAAACCCCGCTCCTCTGGTGACCCAGTTCAACAAGTTAAAATCATTATTTCTTTATTACGTGGCGACCCTCAAGACTGGGCATTTTCCCTTGCTTCAGGAGATCCTGCATTATGTAATATTGATGCGTTTTTTCTGGCGCTCGGATTGCTGTACGACGAACCTAATTCAGTGGATCAGGCAGAGAAAAATTTGCTGGCTCTGTGTCAGGGTAAGGATGAGATAGAGATTTATTGTTAGAAGTTTAGAAAGTGGTCCGTGCTCACTCAATGGATGAAAGTGCGCTGGCAGCTATTTTCAGAAAGGGTCTCTCTGAAGCCCTTAAGGATGTCATGGTGGGATTTCATATGCCTGCTGGTCTGAATGAGTCTATGTCTTTGGCCATTCAGATCGGTCGACGCTTGCGCGAGCGTAAATCTGTGCACCATTTGGCGGTATTATCTGAGCATAAACCTGAGCCTATGCAGTGCGATAGGACTTTGACCAGAGCTGAAAGGCAAGAACACAGACGTCAGAATGGGCTGTGTTTCTACTGTGGTGATTCCACTCATGCTATCTCCGATTGTCCTAAGCGCACTAAGCGGTTCGCTAGGTCTGCCACCATTGGTACGGTACAGTCGAAATTTCTTTTGTCCGTTACTTTGATCTGCTCTTTGTCTTCCTATTCTGTCATGGCATTTGTGGATTCAGGCGCTGCCCTGAATTTGATGGACTTGGAGTATGCTAGGCGTTGTGGGTTTGTCTTGGAGCCCTTGCAGTGTCCTATTCCATTGAGAGGAATTGATGCTACGCCTTTGGCCAAGAATAAGCCTCAGTATTGGACCCAGCTGACCATGTGCATGGCTCCTGCGCACCAGGAGGATATTCGCTTTCTGGTGTTGCATAATCTGCATGATGTGGTCGTGTTGGGGTTGCCATGGCTACAAGTCCATAACCCAGGATTAGATTGGAAATCAATGTCTGTGTCCAGCTGGGGTTGTCAGGGGGTACATGGTGATGTTCCATTTCTGTCTATCTCATCATCCACCCCTTCTGAGGTCCCAGAGTTCTTGTCTGATTACCGGGATGTATTCGATGAGCCCAAGTCCAATGCCCTACCTCCGCATAGGGATTGTGATTGTGCTATCGATTTGATTCCTGGTAGTAAGTTTCCTAAGGGTCGACTGTTTAATTTATCTGTACCTGAGCACGCCGCTATGCGGAGTTACGTGAAGGAGTCTTTGGAGAAGGGTCATATTCGCCCGTCATCGTCGCCATTGGGAGCGGGTTTCTTTTTTGTGGCCAAGAAGGATGGTTCGCTGAGACCTTGTATTGATTACCGCCTTCTAAATAAAATTACGGTCAAATTTCAGTACCCCTTGCCGCTGCTGTCTGATTTGTTTGCTCAGATTAAGGGGGCTAGTTGGTTCACCAAGATAGATCTTCGTGGTGCGTATAATCTTGTGCGTATCAAACGGGGCGATGAATGGAAAACAGCATTTAATACGCCCGAAGGCCATTTTGAGTACCTGGTTATGCCATTCGGACTTTCTAATGCTCCATCAGTGTTTCAGTCCTTTATGCATGACATCTTCCGAGAGTACCTGGATAAATTCCTGATTGTATACTTGGATGATATTTTGGTCTTCTCGGATGATTGGGAGTCTCATGTGAAGCAGGTCAGAATGGTGTTCCAGGTCCTGCGTGCTAATTCTTTGTTTGTGAAGGGGTCAAAGTGTCTTTTTGGTGTTCAGAAGATTTCATTTTTGGGGTTCATTTTTTCTCCTTCTACTATCGAGATGGACCCTGTTAAAGTTCAGGCCATTTATGATTGGACTCAGCCAACATCTCTGAAGAGTCTGCAGAAGTTCCTGGGCTTTGCTAATTTTTATCGTCGCTTCATCGCTAATTTTTCTAGCATTGCTAAACCGTTGACTGATTTAACCAAGAAGGGTGCTGATGTGGTCAATTGGTCTTCTGCTGCTGTGGAAGCTTTTCAGGAGTTGAAGCGTCGTTTTTCTTCTGCCCCTGTGTTGTGCCAACCAGATGTTTCGCTTCCGTTCCAGGTCGAGGTTGATGCTTCCGAAATTGGAGCAGGGGCTGTTTTGTCGCAGAGAAGTTCTGATTGCTCGGTGATGAAACCATGCGCCTTCTTTTCCAGGAAATTTTCGCCTGCTGAGCGAAATTATGATGTTGGCAATCGAGAGTTGCTAGCCATGAAGTGGGCATTCGAGGAGTGGCGTCATTGGCTTGAAGGAGCTAAGCATCGCGTGGTGGTCTTGACTGATCACAAAAACTTGACTTATCTCGAGTCTGCCAAACGGTTGAATCCTAGACAGGCTCGTTGGTCGCTGTTTTTCTCCCGTTTTGACTTTGTGGTTTCGTACCTTCCGGGCTCTAAAAATGTGAAGGCGGATGCCCTGTCTAGGAGTTTTGTGCCCGATTCTCCGGGTTTGTCTGAGCCGGCGGGTATTCTCAAAGAGGGGGTAATTTTGTCTGCCATCTCCCCTGATTTGCGGCGGGTGCTGCAAAAATTTCAGGCTAATAGACCTGACCGTTGCCCAGCGGAGAAACTTTGTCCCTGATAGGTGGACGAATAAAGTTATCTCTGAGGTTCATTGTTCGGTGTTGGCTGGTCATCCTGGAATCTTTGGTACCAGAGATTTGGTGGCTAGATCCTTTTGGTGGCCGTCGCTGTCGCGGGATGTGCGTTCTTTTGTGCAGTCCTGTGGGATTTGTGCTCGGGCTAAGCCCTGCTGTTCTCGTGCCAGTGGGTTGCTTTTGCCCTTGCCGGTCCCGAAGAGGCCTTGGACGCATATCTCTATGGATTTTATTTCGGATCTCCCCGTCTCTCAAAGAATGTCGGTCATTTAGGTGGTTTGTGATCGCTTCTCTAAGATGGTCCATTTGGTGCCCTTGTCTAAATTGCCTTCCTCCTCTGATTTGGTGCCATTGTTTTTTCAGCATGTGGTTCGTTTACATGGCATTCCAGAGAACATCGTTTCTGACAGAGGTTCCCAGTTTGTTTCGAGGTTTTGGCGAGCCTTTTGTGCTAGGATGGGCATTGATTTGTCTTTTTCCTCGGCTTTCCATCCTGAGACAAATGGCCAGACTGAACGAACCAATCAGACCTTGGAAACATATCTGAGATGTTTTGTTTCTGCTGATCAGGATGATTGGGTGTCCTTTTTGCCTTTGGCTGAGTTCGCCCTTAATAATCGGGCCAGCTCGGCTACTTTGGTTTCGCCGTTTTTCTGCAATTCTGGGTTCCATCCTCGTTTCTCTTCAGGGCAGGTTGAGTCTTCAGACTGTCCTGGTGTGGATACTGTGGTGGATAGGTTGCAGCAGATTTGGACTCATGTAGTGGACAATCTGACTTTGTCCCAGGAGAAGGCTCAACGTTTCGCTAACCGCAGGCGCTGTGTGGGTCCCCGACTTCGTGTTGGGGATTTGGTTTGGTTGTCATCTCGTTATATTCCTATGAAGGTTTCCTCTCCTAAATTTAAGCCTCGTTTCATTGGTCCATATAGGATTTCTGAGGTTCTTAATCCTGTGTCTTTTCGTTTGACTCTTCCGGCTTCTTTTTCCATCCATAATGTGTTCCATAGGTCATTGTTGCGGAGATACGTGGCACCTGTGGTTCCATCTATTGATCCTCCTGCTCCGGTTTTGGTTGAAGGGGAATTGGAGTATATTGTGGAGAAGATTTTGGATTCTCGTGTTTCGAGACGGAAACTCCAGTATCTGGTTAAGTGGAAAGGTTATGGTCAGGAAGATAATTCCTGGGTCTTTGCCTCTGATGTCCATGCTGCCGATCTGGTTCGTGCCTTTCATGTGGCTCATCATGGTCGGCCTGGGGGCTCTGGTGAGGGTTCGGTCACCCCTCCTCAAGGGGGGGTACTGTTGTGAATTCTGTGGCCAAGCTCCCTCCTGTGGTCGTGAGTGGTACTGCGGCTGGTTCTGTCTATAAGCTTCCTTTGGTGGATGAGAGTGGTACTGCAGCTTCTGAGTTTCCTTCCTCAGGTGATGAGGTTAAGTCGTTAGGTGCTGCTCTATTTAACTCCACCTGGTGCTTTGATCCTGGCCTCCAGTCAATGTTCTAGTATTGGTCTTGCTTCCTCCTGGATCGTTCCTGTGGCCTCTCTATCCTGCATAAGCTAAGTTCTGCTTGTGTTATTTTTGTTTGCTATATTTTCTGTCCAGCTTGCTATATTGGTTTTTCTTGCTTGCTGGAAGCTCCGAGACGCAGAGGGAGCACCTCCGTACCGTTAGTCGGTGCGGAGGGTCTTTTTGCCCCTCTGCGTGGTTGTTTGTAGGTTTTTGTGTTGACCGCAAAGCTATCTTTCCTATCCTCGGTCTATTCAGTAAGTCGGGCCTCACTTTGCTAAATCTATTTCATCTCTGTGTTTGTATTTCATCTTTACTCACAGTCATTATATGTGGGGGGCTGCCTTTTCCTTTGTGGAATTTCTCTGAGGCAAGGTAGGCTTATTTTTCTATCTTCAGGGCTAGTTAGTTTCTCAGGCTGTGCCGAGTTGCATAGGGAGCGTTAGGCGCAATCCACGGCTACCTCTAGTGTGGTGTGTTAGGATTAGGGATTGCGGTCAGCAGAGTTTCCACGTCTCAGAGCTCGTCCTATGTTTTTCGTAAATGTCAGGTCACCTTGTGTGCTCTGAACTTCAAGGTCCATTGTGGTTCTGAATTACCTGTTCATAACAGCAGCCCTCCTCATATAGTATAATGCAGCTCAACACAGAATATAATGTAGACCCCTCATAGAGTATGATGCAATCACCCCTCAGAGAATATAATGTAGCCCCCCCAGAGAATGTAGTACAGCCCCCCATAGAATATAATACAGCCCCCCCCCCATATAATATAATACAGCACCCCATAGAATGTAACACAGCCCACCTCCCCACAGAATATAATACAACCCACCATGGAATATAATGTAGCCCCATAGAATTTAATACATCCCAGCCCCCATAGAATGTAATACAGCACAGCCCCCATAGAATGTAATGCAGCCAGCCCCCATAGAATGTAATAAAACCCACCCAATAGAATGTAATACAGCACATCCCCCATAGAATGTAATGCAGCACAGCCCCATAGAATGTAATGCAGCCCCCTCAGAGTATGATGCAATCACCCCTCATAGAATACAGCCCCCCATAGAATATAATGTAGCCCCCAGAGAATGTAATTCAGCCCCCATAGAATGTTATACAGCCCCCCATAGGGAATAATACAGCCCCCCGTAGAATATAATACAGCCCCCCATAGAATGTAATAAAGCCCCCCATAGAATGTAATACAGCACAGCCCCCCGAATTGCCCCATAATCCAGTTATCACTCATTGATATTAAAAAAAAAAAAAAAAAAAACACTCCACCTTTCCTCTTGCCCCGCGCTGCTCCCGGCCTCGGTCTCAGCAGCTGCAGTCTGTCTGGCCACACAGCAGGTGGGTGATGATATGACGTCATCGCGCACCCGCAGAGTCAGAGCGAGGCAGAGCGGGGAATGATGGGAGAGGGAGTGACAGCGGACGCTCTCTCCTCCATCATTGCATTCAACTGTGCCGGTGTCAGACGCCGGTATAGTTGAATGCGGGGAAGGCAATCGGGGGGTTGAAGCGGCGCTGGCGGTTGGAGATGGCCCCGCTGATAATGGCAGCGGCCCACTCCTGGCACCGGCCATTCTGGCATTTGCCAAAAGTGCCCGATGGCCAGTCCGGCCCTGCTAGGCCCTCACTTCATTGGTTCACTCAAAGTCCTGAAACAGATTAATCTAGTAGATTAATACAAGCTCAAACTCTCAGCCTCTTTGTGGATACCCAATTTTCTTTTTTTTTTTTTTTTTTTTAAAACAGATCCTGGTACCATGCCTGAATCAGTCATCACTGAAGATGTTTTGAGGTAGAGAGCATTCTGGCAACCAAGAGGGTAAGATGAAAAACCTTTCTATTTGATAATTGGAAGGGGTTTGGTCAGGATGCACATTAGATTGTCAGATCCCGCAAAGATCAATGGTTTCAGCTGACTTGTCTAATGTCAATAGGGGATTTAATTCACTGAAGAGCCTAAGACAGGACACCCATGAGGCCCGAAGAGTATGGCAGACAATGCATTATCAATAAAGTTGTGGCCAAAAGTAATATTAAACAGATAATACTCAGTTTCTTCCTGAAAATGATTGCAATCACAAATTCTTTGGTATTATCTTCATTTAATTTGTCTTAAATGAAAAAACACAAAAGAGAATGAAGCAAAAAGCAAAATATTGATCATTTCAAACAAAGCTCCAAAAATGGGCCAGACAAAAGTATTGGCACCCTCAGCCTAATACTTGGTTGCACAACCTTTAGCCAAAATAACTGCGACCAACCGCTTCCGGTAACCATCAATGAGTTTCTTACAATGCTCTACTGGAATTTTAGACCATTCTTCTTTGGCAAACTGCTCCAGGGCCCTGATATTTGAAGGGTGCCTTCTCCAAACTGCCACAGGTGTTCTATAGGATTAAGGTCTGGACTCATTGCTGGCCACCTTAGAAGTCTCCAGTGCTTTCTCTCAGACCATTTTCTAGTGCTTTTTGAAGTGTGTTTTGGGTCATTGTCCTGCTGGAAGGCCCATGACCTCTGAGGGAGACCCAGCTTTCTCACACTGGGCCCTACATTATGCTGCAAAATTTGTTGGTAGTCTTCAGACTTCATAATGCCATGCACATGGTCAAGCAGTCCAGTGCCAGAGGCAGCAAGGCAACCCCAAAACATCAGGGAACCTCTGCCATGTTTGACTGTAGGGACCGTGTTCTTTTCTTTGAATGCCTCTTTTTTCTCCTGTAAACTCTATATTGATGCCTTTGCCCAAAAAGCTCTACTTTTGTCTCATCTGACCAGAGAACATTCTTCCAAAACGTTTTAGGCTTTTTCAGGTAAGTTTTGGCAAACTCCAAACTGGCTTTTTTATGCCTCGGGGTAAGAAGTGGGGTCTTCCTGGGTCTCCTACCATACAATCCTTTTTCATTCAGATGCCGACGGATAGTACGGGTTGACACTGTTGTACCCTCGGACTGCAGGGCAGCTTAAACTTGTTTGGATGTTAGTCGAGGTTCTTTATCCAACATCCGCACAATCTTGCGTTGAAATCTCTTGTCAATTTTTCTTTTCCGTCCACATCTAGGGAGGGTAGCCACAGTGCTATGGGCTTTAAACTTCTTGATGACACTGCGCACGGTAGACACAGGAACATTCAGGTCTTTGCAGATGGACTTGTAGCCTTGAGATTGCTCATGCTTCCTCACAATTTGGTTTCTCAAGTCCTCAGACAGTTCTTTGATCTTCTTTCTTTTCTCCATGCTCAATGTGGTACACACAAGCACACAGGACAGGGGTTGAGTCAACTTTAATCCATGTCAACTGGCTGCAAGTGTGATTTAGTTATTGCCCACACCTGTTAGGTGCCACAGGTAAGTTACAGGTGCTGGAAATTACACAAATTAGAGAAGCATCACATGATTTTTCGAACAGTGCCAATACTTTTGTCCACCCCCTTTTTTATGTTTGGTGTGGAATTATATCCAATTTGGCTTTAGGACAATTCTTTTTGTGTTTTTTTCATTTAAGACAAATTAAATGAAGATAATAATAACAAATAATTTGTGTTTGCAATCATTTCCAGGAAGAAAATGAGTATTATCTGACAGAATTGCAGGGGTGTCAATACTTTTGGCAAACAACTGTAATTCTAGAAAAGGAGATATAGTGCATAATGTTAGAGGACCGTTAATTAAAGGAAATTTACGTGGTGGATTATGCCCTTAATATCTTCCCTAACCTGAACAATCACTCTTTGATTGGGCTTATCGCTATTCTAAAGTTTAGTTTATCCAGTAAATGTCAGAGTTGAAGATATTTCGGAATTTACGGATCAAAAAATTCTGATGATAAAGGCTCTTTCAGTTCTACTTTGAAACAAGCTTAGGCTGCAAAAGGAACAACATTGGCAAGACGTCTGCCAAGTTGCTCAAGTATTTATTTTCGGACTATGACTTCATAGTTGCCAACTGTCAGTCTTTTAATCAACCATCTGTGTGCCCCATATAATGGAACAAAAATTACCAAAAAAAGACAAAGGAACCTCTAATCAGTGCAGCACTGACATGTACCACCAGCGGAATAACAGCTGCAAACAAATTACTTTTCAAATGCATCGGTGAATATGGCAGAATTATGGCTCCTTATAAAAGTCTGATTTGTATGTTGCCATAATTAGGCACTAATAAAACGTCTATGGGAATATACAGTACCTCTATATACCAGTGAATTAATGTGATGCTTCTCTGAACACCATATTATATCGATGTTCCTACCTACAAGCATTGTTTCTAAAGTAGCATGCCTAAATAATAAAGGGCTCCCATACTGTGGTACCTCATGTTACTCAAGGAACTCTTTGTGCCTCTGTACAAAGGGTCAAGGTAGATTTGTGACTAGGCCATGAATTTTTATATTAGGCCGGGTTCACACTGCGTTACAGCAGCCCGTTCAACACATTCGTTAAATGGGCTGCTGGAACGCAAGTGCCGGTATGGCAGCGCGCTAGCGCATCTGCTAGATCTATCTGCGCTAGCAGTGACGGACCCAGAAATGTTGCAGCCCGCGTCTCAGGGTCTGTCACTCAATGACGGCACATAGCGCTTAGCGAGACCGCTAAGTCATCTGGGTCATTTCGCAATGCGTCCTGGGAACTTAAGATGGCGGCAGCCGTGCGCTCATCGCCTGCGCCACAGCTTCACTGGATTAGATCCCGGCAGGTGAGTATATAACTTTTTTATTTTAATTTTTTTTTACAGGGATATGGTGCCCACACTGCTACATACTACGTGGGCTGTGTAATATACCGCGTGGTTGCTATATACTACCTGGCCAGTGTTAGATGCTATGTGGGCTGTTATGTACTGCGTGTGCTGTGCTATCTATTATGTGGCCAGTGTTATATACTGCGTGGCCTGTTTTATATACTGCGTGGCTGCTATATGCTGCATGAGCTGTTATATATTACGTGGGCTGTTATATACTGTTTGGGCTGTGTTATATATTGCGTAGCCTGTATTAACGCATTGGGTATTGTACAATATGTATGTATATAGCAGCCACATAGTATATAGCACAGGCCACATCGTATTTGTCTGCTATATACTACATGGCCTGTGCTATATACTATGTGGCTGCTATATACATATATAAATACATATTTTAGAATACCCGATGCGTTAGGATCGGGCCACCATTTAGTAGTTTTATATACTGTATATGCAAGAAAGGACATAATGGAGTTATATACCGTAGTAGGAAGTCACCAATGGGTTATTTTGCACAAAAGGTACAATGTTCTTGTGTCTGATTGGGGCTCCGCGATATCTGTTCTCAAATGCGGCGGCTACTGGCTATACTATGTTCATGACCATCGGTCAGGTATATCCCGGTATTGTTCATTGGTGCATGGGAAAATGAGATCCAGAAGAGACATCTTAAAGTCAAAAGTATAACAATAGGATGCAGTCACACCCAAATGCTTCATCTCAGCGTTCAAGAGCTCCTTTTCCATATTATTAGTACCGTTAATGGTATTATTGAGGGGGGTGCAAAGGAATACAAAACTTCAAAAACACGACTTTTTGGTCAAACTGGATCACAAGTGGCAGTTATTTAAAATTAAGGAAACTTTCAAAATGTTGTAAAGCTGGTTTCACAATTGCGTTTTTTGCCGCTGCGTTTTAGCGCAAAAAAAAGCATGCTTTTTTTCTATACTTAACATTAAAAATGCATGCGTTTTTTTTCTATACTTAACATTAAAAACGCATGTGTTTTGCCGACGCATGCGTCGTTTCTATGCTTGCGTTTTGTTGCGGAAATGCAACCTGTAGTAATTTCTAGCAGCGTTTTTTGCAGCAAAAAACGCATGCGTTTTTTTTGCGGCAAAAAAACGCATTGCTGTCTATGTAAACACATGCGTTTGCATGCGTTTTTAAACGCATGCGTTTCAATAGAAAAACACAAGAATACACACTGATAAGCCACCCCCCTAACCCTAGGGATCCTAACCCTAACACTAAGGGTTAGGATCCTAAGCCTAACCCTAAGGGTTAGGATCCCTAGGGTTAGGGTTAGGATCCCTAGGGTTAGGATCCCTAGCGTTACTAGGGATCCTAACCCTAGCCCTAGCTATTTCTGTTTATAGTGGGTTTTCTAGTTGATTTTGATGATTGGCATCTGTCACACACTTCTCATCATGCGTTTCAAAACCGCAAACGCAGGAAAAAACGCATGTAAATGTGTCAAAACGCCGCATTTTTTTTACCACATGCAAAAACGCATGCGTCTAAAAAACGCTGCGTTTTAACGCATTTACATGCGTTTTTTGCACCACATGCGTTTGCGTTAAAAACGCTGCTTTTTTTTAACGCAAATGTGAAACTAGCCTAAAACAGTGAAAAAAACGTAAATTTGGTCATCGCAACCTATCATTGGCAGTAGCGGTGATGTGTTGGTCCATTAAATCGATGCATTAGACATTGACATGATGGTCACTGCTTCATCCAGGTGGAGCAGGAAACTCTTACAGACTCGATAGACGGTGATAGATCGGAAAAATTAGTATTCGTTTTTTTCAAATCCTTTTACATCTTTCCGAGAAGTTTTACAGGTCCTTTTTAAATTATTGGAAAATAGAAAGTATACAAAACTGCAGGAACGTTGAGGACGGGAACTAAATGCAAAAGCAAATCCCTTCTATCAGCAGTTGTGAGAAGTCGTGTCCGGTCGATGGTTCTTCATCATCCTCATCTCGGGATGCACTTAGGATTCCTTCCCGTCAGCAATCTGTCGCAGCTGCTCTACGTCTCTTATGTGAAAGCACTGGTGTATGAAAGTAGTCCAGCAATAAGCGCTTATATAATGCACGCATCTGTGAACTCTATAGCTCCAGGTAAGAACACAAAGCGCCACGACAAGAGTGACACGCTACATCCTACGTGCAGGAGATAGGTCATACATGTCCGCCACGCACTGGGTAATTAGGACACAGACCTCGATGTGTGACCGGACGGGTTTTGTATAGGAACAGATTGTCTTTATTTCCATGTCTGACCTTTGAATCGCCCTCACTCGCACTAAAGGACAAGATATATTAGGAGCAGAATGCGAGCACGAGCTTACTGCTAATTCCTTGCCTAGAAGCGGAGGCAGCCGGCTCGTCAACAGATCGGTGCAACACAGGAGATACAGCAACGTGCTCCGAAGGAAACGGTTAACTCTCCGCACGTCACTTACATAAGATGGATGTAGGATTTGATATTTGTAGCAATGTGATTTGCCCTAAAGGGACATTGCCATCTTGGTAAATATTGGCATATTGTATGGATATAGTATTACTAGATGGTGGCCCGATTCTAACGCATCGGGTATTCTAGAATATGCGGAGCCACATGGTAGACGGCGCAGAGCCACATGGTAGACGGCGCAGAGCCACATGGTAGACGGCGCAGAGCCACATGGTAGACGGCGCAGAGCCACATGGTAGACGGCGCAGAGCCACATGGTAGACGGCGCAGAGCCACATGGTAGACGGCGCAGAGCCACATGGTAGACGGCGCAGAGCCACATAGTATACTGCCCAGCCACAAGTTAAAAAAGACTTAAAATGAACATATACTCACCTTCCGAGGGCCCCTTGTAGTCCTATCGCCTGTGTGCGGTGCACGCGGCAGCTTCCGGTCCCAGGGTTGGTATGAGCACAGGACCTGTGATGACGTCCGGTCACATGACCGTGACATCATGGCAGGTCCTTCTCACATAGCATCCTTGGCCCCGGAACCTGCCGCTTGCACTGCCGAGGAGAGGACGCGACGGCGGAGGGTGAGAATAACCTTTTTTTAAATTATTTGTAACATTAGATCTTTTTACTATTGATGATGCATACGCATCATCAATAGTAAAAAGTTGGTCACACAGGGTTAATAGCTGCGTTAATGGAGTGCGTTACACCGCGGTCCATTAACGCTGACATTAACCCTGTGTGAGGGCTGACTGGAGGGGAGTATGGATCGGGCACTGACTGCGGGGAGGAAGGAGCGGCCATTTTTCCACCGGACTGTGCCGGTCGCTGATTGGTCGTGGCTGTTTTGCCGCGACCAATCAGCGACTCAGATTTCCATGACAGACAGAGGCCGCAACCAATGAATATCTGTGACAGACAGACAGAAAGACAAAAGTGACCCTTAGACAATTATATAGTAGATATAACTACTTTGCCCCCCGTTTTTTTCCTATTCCCAGGAGCCATAACCTTTCTATTTTTAAATCCATGCAGGGGTTTTGTTTTTTGTGGGATAAGTTTTACTTTTGAATGACACAATTCATTTTATCATGTGGAAAGCAGAAAAAATTACAAGTGCTGCTGAATTGCTAAAAAAAAAAAAATTTAAAATTTCACATTTTTATTTATTTTTTTACCATGTTCACTATATGATAAAACTGATGTGGCAAAATAATTCTCCAGGTCAAACATGCAGATACCAAACATGTAGTTATTTTTTTTTTATTATTTAACTGGTGAAAAATTTGTCGGACATTCATTAAAAAAAAAAAAAAAAGTTTGTGTTGTCATTTTCTGAGATCCGTAATGTTTTCATTTTTCGGGATCTAAGGCTCGGTGAGGGCTTATTTTTTGCACATTTAGTAGTTTTTATTGATACCATTTTGGGGTAGATATGATGTTTTAACCCCTTCCCGACCTGTGACACAGCGTATGCGTCATGAAAGTCGGTGCCAATCCGACCTGTGACGCATATGCTGTGTCACAGAAAGATCGCGTCCCTGCAGATCGGGTGAAAGGGTTAACTCCCATTTCACCCGATCTGCAGGGACAGGGGGAGTGGTAGTTTAGCCCAGGGGGGGTGGCTTCACCCCCTCGTGGCTACGATCGCTCTGATTGGCTGTTGAAAGTGAAACTGCCAATCAGAGCGATTTGTAATATTTCACCTAAAAAAATGGTGAAATATTACAATCCAGCCATGGCCGATGCTGCAATATCATCGGCCATGGCTGGAAATACTAATGTGCCCCCACCCCACCCCTCCGATCGCCCCCCCAGCCCCCCGATCTGTGGCCCGCTCCCCTCCGTCCTGTGCTCCGCTCCCCCGTCCTCCTGTCCGCTCCCCCGTGCTCCAATCACACCCCCCCGTGCTCCAATCAAACCCCCCCGCACTCCGATCCCCCCCCGTGCTCCGAACCACCCCCCCTGCACACCGATCCCCCCCCCCTGCACACCGATCCACCCGCCCGCACACCGATCCACCCGCCCGCACACCGATCACTCTCCCCCATGCTCCGATCCCTCCCCCCCCGTGCTCCGACGCCCCCCCGTGCCCTGATCTCCCCCCCCTGTGCCCTGATCTCCCCCCCTTATACTTACCGATCCTGGCGGGGTCCGTCCGTCTTCTTCCCCGAGCGCCGCCATGTTCCAAAATGGCGGGCGCATGCGCAGTGCGCCCGCCGAATCTGCCGGCCGGCAGATTCGTTCCAATGTGAATTTTGATCACTGTGATATAATCTATCACAGTGGTCAAAATAAAAAAACAGTAAATGACCCCCCCCATTTGTCCCCCATAGATAGGGACAATAATAAAATAAAGAATTTTTTTTTTTTCACTAAGGTTGGAGTTAGAACTAGGGTTAGGGTTAGGGTTAGGGGTAGGGTTAGGGGTAGGGTTAGGGTTAGGGTTAGGGTTAGGGGTAGGGTTAGGGGTAGGGGTAGGGGTAGGGTTAGGGGTAGGGTTAGGGGTAGGGGTAGGGGTAGGGTTAGGGGTAGGGTTAGGGTTAGGGTTTCGGTATGTGCACACGTATTCTGGTCCTCTGCGGATTTTTCTGCAGCGGATTTGATAAATCCGCAGTGCTAAACCGCTGCGGATTTATGGCAGATTTACCGCGGTTTTTCTGCGCATTTCACTGCGGTTTTACAACTGCGATTTTCTATTGGAGCAGTTGTAAAACCGCTGTGGAATCCGCAGAAAGAAGTGACATGCTGCAGAATGTAAACCGCTGCGTTTCCGTGCAGTTTTTCCGCAGCATGTGTACAGCGATTTTTGTTTCCCATAGGTTTACATTGAAATGTAAACTCATGGGAAACTGCTGCGGATCCGCAGCGTTTTCCAAAGCGTGTGCACATACCTTTAGAATTAGGCTATGTGCACACGGTGCGGATTTGGCTGCGGATCCGCAGCGGATTGGCCGCTGCGGATCCGCAGCAGTGTTCCATCAGGTTTACAGTACCATGTAAACCTATGGAAAACCAAATCCGCTGTGCCCATGGTGCGGAAAATACCGCACGGAAACGCTGCGTTGTATTTTCCGCAGCATGTCAATTCTTTGTGCGGATTCCGCAGCGTTTTACACCTATTCCTCAATAGGAATCCGCAGGTGAAATCCGCAGGTAAAACGCAGTGCCTTTTACCCGCGGATTTTTCAAAAATGGTGCGGAAAAATCTCACACGAATCCGCAACGTGGGTACATAGCCTTAGGGTTAGGGTTGGGTTGGAATTAGGGTTGTGGTTAGGGTTAGGGGTGTGTTGGGGTTAGGGTTGTGGTTAGGGGTGTGTTGCGGTTAGGGTTGTGGTTAGGGTTACGGCTACAGTTGGGATAAGGGTTAGGGGTGTGTTGGCGTAAGAATTGAGGGGTTTCCACTGTTTAGGCACATCAGGGGGTCTCCAAACGCAACATGGCGCCACCATTGATTCCAGCCAATCTTTTATTCAAAAAGTCAAATGGTGCTCCTTCCCTTCCGAGCCCCGACGTGTGCCCAAACAGTGGTTTACCCCCACATATGGGGTATCAGTGTACTCAGGACAAACTGGGCAACAATTACTGGGGTCCAATTTCTCCTGTTACCCTTGAGAAAATAAAAAATTGCTTGCTAAAACATCATTTTTGAGGAAAGTAAAATGATTTTTTATTTTCACGGCTCTGCGTTGCAAACGTCTGTGAAGCACTTGGGGGTTCAAAGTGCTCACCACATATCTAGATAAGTTCCTTGGGGGGTCTAGTTTCCAAAATGGGGTCACTTGTGGGGGGTTTCTACTGTTTAGGCACACCAGGGGCTCTGCAAACGCAACGTGACGCCCGCAGACCATTCCATCAAAGTCTGCATTTCAAAAGTCACTACTTCCCTTCTGAGCCCCGACGTGTGCCCAAACAGTGGTTTACCCCCACATATGGGGTATCAGCGTACTCAGGAGAAACTGGACAACAACTTTTGGGGTCCAATTTCTCCTGTAACCCTTGGGAAAATAAAAAATTCTGGGCTAAAAAATTATTTTTGAGGAAAGAAAACGTATTTATTATTTTCACTGCTCTGTGTTATAAACTTCTGTGAAGCACTTGGGGGTTCAAAGTGCTCACCTCACATCTAGATAAGTTCCTTTCGGGGTCTAGTTTCTAAAATGGGGTCACTTGTGGGGGGTTTCTACTGTTTAGCCACATCAGGGGCTCTGCAAACGCAACGTAACGCCCGCAGAGCATTCCATCAAAGTCTGCATTTCAAAATGTCACTACTTGACTTTCGAGCCCCGACATGTGCCCAAACTGTGGTTTACCCCCACATATGGGGTATCAGCGTACTCAGGAGAAACTGTACAACAACTTTTGGGGTCAAATTTCTCCTGTTACCCTTGGGAAAATAATAAATTGCAGGCTAAAAGATCATTTTAGAGAAAATAAAATTTTTATTTTATTTTCATGGCTCTGCGTTATAAACTTCTGTGAAGCACTTGGAAGTTCAAAGTCCTCACCACACATCTAGATTAGTTCCTTTGGGGGTCTAGTTTCCAAAATGGGGTCATATGTGGGGGATCTCCAATGTTTAGGCACACAGGGGCTCTCCAAACGTGACATGGTGTCCGCTAATGATTGGAGCTAATTTTCCATTTAAAAAGCCAATTGGCGTGCCTTCCCTTCCGAGCCCTGCCGTGCGCCCAAACAGTGGTTTACCCCCACATATGGGGTATCAGCGTACTCAGGACAAACTGGACAACAACATTTGCGGTCCAATTTCTCCTATTACCCTTGGCAAAATAGGAAATTCCAGGCTAAAAATCATTTTTGAGGAAAGAAAAATTATTTTTTATTTTCATGGCTCTGCATTATAAACTTCTGTGAAGCACCTGGGGGTTTAAAGTGCTCAATATGCATCTAGATAAGTTCCTTGGGGGGTCTAGTTTCCAAAATGGGGTCACTTGTGGGGGAGCTCCAATGCATAGGCACACAGGGGCTCTCTAAACGCGACATGGTGTCCGCTAACAATTGGAGCTAATTTTCCATTCAAAAAGTCAAATGGCGCGCCTTCCCTTCCGAGCCCTGCCGTGTGCCCAAACAGTGGTTTACCCCCACATATGAGGTATCGGCGTACTCGGGAGAAATTGCCCAACAAATTTTAGGATTCATTTTATCCTATTGCCCATGTGAAAATGAAAAACTGAGGCGAAAAGAATTTTTTTGTGAAAAAAAAAAGTACTTTTTCATTTTTACAGATCAATTTGTGAAGCACCTGAGGGTTTAAAGTGCTCAATATGCATCTAGATAAGTTCCTTGGGGGGTCTAGTTTCCAAAATGGGGTCATTTGTGGGTGAGCTCCAATGTTTAGGCACACGGGGGCTCTCCAAACACGACATGGTGTCCGCTAACGATGGAGATAATTTTTCATTCAAAGAGTCAAATGGCGCTCCTTCCCTTCCGAACCTTACCATGTGCCCAAACAGTGGTTTACCTCCACATGTGAGGTATCGGTGTACTCATGAGAAATTGCCCAACAAATTTTAGGATCCATTTTATCCTGTTGCCCATGTGAAAATGAAAAAAATTGAGGCTAAAAGAATTTTTTTGTGAAAAAAAAGTACTTTTTCATTTTTACGGATCAATTTGTGAAGCCCCCGGGGGTTCAAAGTTCTCACTATGCATCTAGATAAGTTCCTTGGGGCGTCTAGTTTCCAAAATGGGGTCACGTGTGGGGGAGCTCCAATTTTTAGGCACACGGGGGCTCTCCAAACGTGACATGGTGTCCGCTAAAGAGTGGAGCCAATTTTTCATTCAAAAAGTCAAATGGCGCTCCTTCCCTTCCAAGCCCTGCCGTGCGCCCAAACATTGGTTTACCCCCACATATGAGGTATCAGCGTACTCAGGACAAATTGGACAACAACTTTCGTGGTTCAGTTTCTCCTTGTACCATTGGGAAAATAAAAAAAATGTTGCTAAAAGATAATTTTTGTGACTAAAAAGTTAAATGTTCATTTTTTCCTTCCATGTTGCTTCTGCTGCTGTGAAGCACCTGAAGGGTTAAAAAACTTCTGGAATGTGGGTTTGAGTACCTTGAGGGGTGCATTTTTTAGAATGGTGTCACTTTTGGGTATTTTCATCCATATAGACCCCTCAAACTGACTTCAAATGTGAGGTGGTCCCTAAAAAAAATGGTTTTGTAAATTTCGTTGTAAAAATGAGAAATCGCTGGTCAAATTTTAACTCTTATAACTTCCTAGCAAAAAAAAATGTTGTTTCCAAAATTGTGCTGGTGTAAAGTATACATGTGGGAAATGTTATTTATTAACTATTTTGTGTCACATAACTCTCTGGTTTAACAGAATAAAAATTCAAAATGTGAAAATTGCGAAATTTTCAAAATTTTCGCCAAATTTCCGTTTTTATCACAAATAAACGCAGAATTTATTGACCTAAATTTACCACTAACATGAAGCCCAATATGTCACGAAAAAACAATCTCAGAACCGCTAGGATCCGTTGAAGCGTTCCTGAGTTATTACCTCATAAAGGGACACTGGTCAGAATTGCAAAAAACGGCAAGGTCTTTAAGGTCAAAATAGGCTGGGTCATGAAGGGGTTAATAACCGCTTATTGCATGTTATTGCAATGCTTAAAAAAAAATAATAATAAAAAATACTCGTTTGGAAGACTGATCCATCAAAATATAAATTAATCTGATCGGTAAACAGCGTAATGAGGAAAAAAAAAAATCAAAATGCCAGAATTACTTTTTTTGGCTGCGTATTCTTTTGTTTTTTAACGGGACAAAAGGGAGTGATTTGAACTTTCTTTAAAAAAAAACAAAACACATTGTTTTACTATATTTTACAGTCCCCTTAGGGGACTGAAGAAGCGATCGCCTGATCACTTGTGCTATACACAGCAAGGCTTTAGCACTGCTATTTGTAGCTAAAATGATGATCTCCTATGAACACCGACCACAGGCAGGAGTTCACAGGAGGATCTTAATGACAGTCACAGGGGTCATTAGCAGACCACCGGCTTTGATGACAACCCATGGCTCAGTGATCACGTCAAGGGTGCGCGCCACGCTGTCAGACAGCGGCGTTTAACAGGTTAACAGCTGCAGGCGGAATAGTGACAGTTAGGGGCACATGATGGCTGATTAAATCAGTAGTCATGTGCAAGGATAGATGCAGGCTCAGCACGTGAGCCTGCATCAAAGGCAGGCAGCATACGACATACCAGTACATCATATGTAGGTTAGTAAAGGGAATCTGCCATCAGATATATCCCATCTAAACCATTTATTTGGGCAGACATAGAATGATGAACAAAGTGATGCCTTTAGGTCTCATCTGATGGGTTGTTGCACAAAATCCTCTTCCCTTGCTCTGTAAATGAATTATTCCGAGGACATCAGGCAGGAGATACCGTCTTTCCTGCCTCCACACTCCATTTTCATATTTTGCCCCTTCCATGATCCTTTCTCTCGGATGTGAGCTGCTGCGGAAGAAATCTCATGCGTGCGCGGAAGTCTCCTCTCCTTGTATCTGCAGGACCAGCTTCGTACTTTTGTGGACTTTTCCTTTTATGGTGACATCACAGGTGCGAACATGACGGAGAACTTAATTTCTCCATGGTCTCTGTGCACGTACATCGGACTGCACTGGGATGGCATTCGAGTGCAGTCCGATGTTTCACACGCACCTATAGACTTGTATGGGTGCATGTGATCCCATTATTGAAGGCGCTCGCAGCGTGCTGCCATTGTTCTCTCATACCCACAGTAATATATTTTGCAAATGCAGTTTTTGTTCCCCCAGAAATCTCATGCACGCGTTTGATTTTATTTTCCTGACTCAATTTGAGATTTGCGGCAAATTCACCCATATTTAACAATGAGAATGTGCATTTTTCCTTTTTGCACAGATTTTGCTGCTTTTGTTTGTGAATAAAAATGTATTTTGCACCAAAAACTGTTTCTTATTGCCAAGAGAGCAGGTTTTGTCTACAGAAAAAAACAAAAAACACTGCGTGTGAACATAGCCTAAGAGTGCAATCACTCCCAAACAGAATTGGGACCAATGCTCTTAAAGCGTCACTAAAATACTGACCTATACTAAAGTTTCACATTAGATGGATTTCTACAGGTTCTTGCTGGTTACACCGAGCACACAGGACATTGCGTCACCAATCACCGCTCACCACAGTGACGTCTCATCCAAAGTCATAGCTCATCACATGGCCGCTTCACTCCAGGTATCAAGATCGTGCAAGGACATCACCACTTATTACTGAATGGAAATGGCGAGGACAGGCTACATGACGTATGGGAATGAAAACTAAAATGATGAAAAAAGTTCAGTGGTCATTTTTAAACATTTGTCCCATGTTTGTGTGACATCTTGGCATGTTGAGTACCCCTGGAAGAGACACATTGTAATTGATAAGAGGTCCGAATGAGGGACCCCATATATTAACTAAACGTCAATAAGTGAATATGTCGGCACCCCATCATTCTACAGCCAATATGTCCATCTCAAACCTGGCTGTCAAAAGCCTTCCTGATCGTGCATTATCTCAAGTCATTGGCACTAAATATACCGAAACTGCGTAGAGTCACCATATGGCCATGCACAAGGCTACATTTCCAATGCTTTATTGGATCCGTGTGCAGGGTTTAGGAGAGGCTTTCTCTATTTCCTGATCTTGCATTATGCATCGGACGTCATTGGCACCAAATATACCAACACTGCGTAGAGTCACCATATGGCCATGCACAAGGCTACATTTCCAATGCTTTATTGGATCCGTGTGCAGGGTTTAGGAGAGGCTTTCTCTATTTCCTGATCTTGCATTATGCATCGGACGTCATTGGCACCAAATATACCAACACTGCGTAGAGTCACCATACGGCCATGCACAAGGCTACATTTCCAATGCTTTATTGGATCCGTGTGCAGGGTTTAGGAGAGGCTTTCTCTATTTCCTGATCTTGCGTTATGCATCGGACGTCATTGGCACCAAATATACCGACACTGCGTAGAGTCACCATACGGCCATGCACAAGGCTACATTTCCAATACTTTATTGGATCTGTGCAGGGTTTATGAAAGGCTTACTCGATTTCCTGATCTTGCATTATGCATCTCAAGTCACTGGCACCAAATATACCGAACACTGCGTAGAGTCACCATATGGCCATACACAAGGCTACATTTCCAATGCTTTATTTGATCCGTGCAGGGTTTATGAAAGGCTTACTCGATTTCCTGATCTTGCATTATGCATCTCAAGTCACTGGCACCAAACATACCGAACACTGCGTAGAGTCACCATACGGCCATGCACAACGCTACATTTCCAATGCTTTATTGGATCCGTGCAGGGTTTAGGAGAGGCTTTCTCAATTTGCCACATGAGGCTCTTACCCGATTTTAGCTCCCATAGTGTCCAAGGTCTTAAACCCTTCCCGTTCTCCTGAAGTAAAACTGCGCACTCTGACCGGTCGCCTGTTCTGCCCCTTTCCAGGTTCACAGTGCATAGGAATGAAATCTGGCGTTGTGAACGCCTTATGAGAGGGGCTGGGCACGGAGAAAAGTATATTGCACGTTAGTGGGTTGTTATCTGTGCGTGTATACCTCTGAAGGGCAAGGAGACGCGATACAGGTTATTCTAGTAATAAAAGTTTTATTTAAACAAATTCCAAATACAGTAAAAAGGAGAATACTGGATCTTTTAGGAAAGTGCTACACAAGATATAGTAAATATAAATCTGTAGGAAAGATCTTCAAGGCAACACAGGAAAGTGGAACCCAAAATACAGAAACCCAGAAATACAGGCCAAAAGGAAAAAAAAAAAACATAATTTCTTTATAATGACTTCACATTTTGCAGCAATTGATAAGTGTCGTCTTAAAAACATTTTCATAGAAAACATAGAAAAAAAATAAGTATTAAAATGGAAGGTGCCAATAAACAGTCCGCACCAGACAGTGCAGATTAAAGTTTCCTTGCGGATTAGCATTAAGATATTCGGGTTAGTCTTACCCCTCCGGAATAGAAGGGGGACGCCGTATGTACAATGTGTAACCCAGAGTGTCATACCAAGCTGTGCCCAAAGTTATCCATCCTTGAACCAGTCCGTCTAATTGTAGTTTACCCATGTAAATCAGGGGTTCAAATCAGGGGATCAAACCATGTTCTAGGGCAGATGGCCAGAAATAGAGGATTTGGTAGCCGCGGTGGTCAGATTACTATTCTACCACCTCACTCCAGGTTTCACTCTCAGGAAAACTATGCAGCAGATAGACGATTGTCAAAAAGATACCCCCCCACCCCCCGAATGTAATCCTCATTATCTCACGGACTTGTTTGGAGCATCATTAATCCATCCTTGAATTGGCCATCAAGCCCATTCCATACGTGTGGGTACTAGGTGGGTCAGTCCCTCGCTGATCGAACATTACTGACCTGTCCTTAGTATGCGGAATCAATGATTGTTCCACGAAAATACCCTTAAAGTTGGACCATTAAACCCGCAATGCTTCAATTTCCAACGGCTCCTACCATGGGCCACCACCATTACTCGGCCCGCATTCTCTGCCCAGCTGGCATATAAGGCACAGAAGACTGATGATTGGTATCCAAAATTGTATAAAGAGGATATGGGAGAATGGATGAGCTTGTGTAGGCTGCTCAGGAACAGTACAAAAATACTTGAGTGCATAGTTTCTCAGAAAAAAAAAACAGCCATCTTGGATCTGGATGGAAAGGGACATTATGCAGGGAAGGGTCAAAAGATGGTAATGGACAAATCCCAAGAGCCAGGTAGTCAATGCTCCCATTTGATTGCTATAGGTGCCTAACTTTTTGGACTATTGTGACAAAAAAAAAAAAAAAAAAAAAATCAACGCTAGCCTGCCTTCTGGTAGGCTACAGCTTGCTCAAGCCGCAATTTACGTTGAAACCGTAGCAAAGTTAACATTATAAAGGGCGACAAAGATTAGTTATAGGGTGCAGGTACGATCAACACAACCCCCTTCACTGTAATTATCAAGGGCTCAGACATCTTGTCTATTAGGACGTTTGGAAACAAAACAATTCATAAATAACTCCAAAAAGCTAAATTACCTCTATAGGAGGATAAAAGATGTAGCCGTCTGTCACCTAATTCCTGCAAAAATCTATTGCTATAGAAAACCCTACCTGCCGAGAGGCGACACGTCACAAACACGGAAACTGTAAAGATGCGCAAAGTAAAGAAACCCTCAGTGCAGCAGAAAGATCACGCACACCGCAAATCATAAAACTTCAGCTTCACTCATCATTAAGAAGATCGTCTTTTAGCTTCAGAACACCGATAATACCGCTATCCTGCGTGATTAGAAACCCAACTTAACTCACCATTCTCCCAAAAAAGAGAAACAAATGTTATACTGTCATTTCGTCACATCGGGGAATTACAAGCAAGTCTCATATTCCAGAGCTGTATTCACAATTCTGCTTAAAGGGGTTATCCAGTCTAAAATGAAGAGTGTGCAGTCACTATGTAACTACAGAATTATGAATCCCCCCCAGCGCACCACGAAGATTCACCGCCGGTTTCTGAGCAGGGAACAGCCGTGATGTACGGTATGTGTTATGCACACTTCTCAGCAGAACTCGTCTAGTGAGCGCAGACTCATTCAATACAAGTGTATGGAGCAAGGGTGCGCTCACCAGACAGGCGCAAGCCTGGAAGCATGCATATCTGATACATTACCGTCATCCCTGGCTTGGAAACCGAAGTGGTTACCTGGAGTTAAGCATTTCAAAAAACCCAACGCTTCTCTTCAATCCTCTGCCGATCCAGCACATGCCCTGCAGCGGTGTCTCCGGTACGGCAGTCTTTATTTAGAAGACCGCTGCAGCCAATCATTGCTGCCTAGAGCCGAGCCATGATTCCAGGAAAGGCAACCGACTGGCTGCAGTGATCAAGTGGCAGACTGGGATCAGATGACCACGTGCTGTCTTCACTTGAATCATGACTCCGCTCTGAGAGGTGAAGCCCGCAGCATGGCCGGTGAAAGCTAAGGCCAGGGGTCTGCATCCTGGCTGCCTATAGACAGACTGGCGGACCACCAGTGAGCAAGGCTTATATCGGCGGGGGATGGAAAAGTGGATTACTGTGTGTTTCTATTTTATAGCATTTTCCTCTATTTATTCATTAATTTTCAACCCCTCTATAAAAAAAAAAAAAAGTTCGTAAGGCTGAAGTAAGTGGAAGAAATAATCGAGTCCCAGAAGACAAGTGCAGTAACATTATAAATGGAGACCTGAGTGCAGTAAAAGCTTTCCTGTAGCCGGCACGCACGGGAACTTTACAGCTTGCATAGTTGTCATATTATTAGCTCAGCAAAGTGGCGGCGTACATCAGCGAGATCACCGCGCAGACTTTCCTCTTATTAGAGTATCACGAGTTACATTGAAAAACGCCCAAACAAGACATACAAAATAAATTAAAACAAGGGGGTTCATCTTTGGGAACGCTCGTAAACCCCTATAGCTGTGCTAGTGGCCGATCTTTGGACAAGGTGAGTGGCTTCTGATCATCTTTAGGGCTGTGCCTGTGCTTACAAGGGATCGAGAAGATTGGAGGAAGTGAATCTGTCACTGGGTTTCTTCTACGTAATGTGAGAGCAGTATAATGTAGAAAGAGACCATGATTCCAGTGATGTGTCACTTACTGGGCTGCTTGCTATACATTTCATTCAATCACAGTTTTTTTCTGCTGCAGATCTAGGAATGTGATCGCTGTTTAACCCAGCCCACAGCAGTGATTGGCAGAAAACTGCCAATCAGTGGTGAGGGCGTGGTTGGACTAGGAGGCAGCTTGTGTCTCGTGATAATCTCCTGGTGATAAAACACTAATTTCATTAAATCGACAACAATCAGCCCAGTAAACAGTACAACGCTGGAATCAGGGTCTCGGCCCCAACATTATGCTGCGCTCAGATTATATAGCAAAAATCTACAGACAAGAGATCCATCCCTTTTTCTTTTTCAGGAAGAATGTTATCAAATAAGTCACAAGGGTTAGGATATAAAATGCCTGTCTTTGGTTTTGCACGTCATCAGACCCATTACTTTCTGTATCAGCGTTCTCAGGATTTTATGTATTAACTATACAACAACACAAATAGACAAAATCCTCAAAGCCATCGATTGTGTCTATTTCGAAAAGCTTTGTTTTTACACATTGCTTAGATTGGATAGAAAAATACTTCGCTAAAGAAACCCTTATGCTGCCGCCATAGAGCAACCACACAAAAAGAAAAATGTGCTTAAGACGAAGACTGAAAATATTCTGGAAGACGAGAAATCCACCACTGATTTCTGACCGATCTGGTAGTGAGAAGATCCCTCATGCTTCGCTTATGCACATGGCTGTATTACTGATCTATGGTGTACGGATAATTATACGGCAGACTATACTGTAATAATAATAATAAAAAAAAAAAAAAAGATGGATAGCGTATCGCAATGGTATTGCCGGCTAAAAGTGGTGCCAACATTGTGCCGTAAAGCGAGTGTCTAAGGCCTGCAAGCATGACAGACTCCATTACTGGCGACGGGCAGCTCGCCGTGGGCATGGGGACCTTTGTGCCGGAGGCACGAACTTCTCTCCCCCACCCAGAAATGCAGTAGTAGTTGGGCACTCATGAGGGATTTTTTAAGTTTATCATGCATTATTTTGCTGATCTACTGCTCCCATACAAATCCACATGACAAAAAAAAAAAAAAAAAAAAAAAAAAAAAAAACATAATAAATTTCCCCCTCCAAATTTTGTGCTGTAGGTATACCACACTTAGAAAAAAATAAAACAAAACAAAAACAGATTTTAGCTTCAAAGTCAGCCCCTTATGAACATGATATCACTAATAAAGGATTTATGCAACATCATAAAAATAAATGGTTAAAAAAAAAAAATTAACCTGCGGATGTATTCAGAAAAAAAAAAAAAAAATCTGAAATTGTACTTGCCTATCTTTTCCCCAGTGTAAACCCTCCGGCGGTGTTCCCCTCTGTGTGTCCATGCTGCCGGCATATTGCTGTGGCGCTCATGTGTGGTGTTAGTGGCATCGTGGCTCCCATTGCCGAGCGGTGAGGACAACAATACGGCACACAACCGCTGCGGCTACAAATGGGGCACGGCGTACACTGAACGTAAAAGTCAGCGAGTATCAGCGCTGGATCGACAGGGGAAAGAAAAGGTTCACGTAACGCAATCCATGATACCACCGCCACTCGCCAGCTCTTAACAAAACCTGACTGTGAACCCACAACAGTAAAAATGCTAAAGTATAAATCCAGCCTTACAGACTTGTGCATCCCCAGCCATGATTCCCGAGATAATTGATAGTACAGCAAACTAACAGGTTCTGGTATAAAGGTGCAATCTCCTCGTCAAGTACAGAAGTAACATTTCCCAATTTCAGCGCTGAAAGGCACGTGGCAGAGATTGTTTGATCGCCCTTAGATCAGTACAAAAGTTGAATAGGAATATAGAAAAAAAAAAAAAAAACAAGCTAATTTTATAGATTCAGAAAATCTCTATAAAACTATCTGAACGCTGTGGAGAAGAAGCAGAAAAAAAAAAAAACCCGAAACAAAAAGACTATAAAGTTTTTCTTGAAAGAACCAAACTGGTTGTTAAACCAAGGCACATGTAGGTTAATATTCTCAGGCAAAGGAGCATCACTGATTTTGGGGATCACCAACTGAAAACCAGGATTTATGCTCCCCAGTAAAAAGCAGCCAAATTTAATGTTTTCATTCCTCTCCCAGTAAACAGTCCTTCCCGAGAGAAGTGGTAGCTGTCCCCTCAGTCACTGCTGTCATCGTCGTCGTCATCGGACATTTGATGAGACATTTGGGGGGAGCTGGAGAGAGAGTCTGATCGGCCGGGCAGACAGGCGGGCAAGTCTCCGTTAGACAGACGTTCGTAGCAGAAATCACACACCCGCACGGCCTTAGAAGCCTGGTTCGGCAAAAGGAACTTTTTCTCAGAACAGGGTCCGCAAACAACAAATCCACATTTCCGGCAGTGGTGCCTCCGATTCACGGGAGTAAATTTCACCTTCTTGCAGCGCATACAAGTGGGGGCTTCGGAGTCGGGGATCCAGACGGCAGCATGTTCGTTATTTGGGGTCTTCCCGCTTTTTGAAATTAAATCATACACGCATTTATTGATATGGTTCATCCATTCGGATTTTTCCGTCGCCGTGGCCGCGTAAACGGCAAATGATTTGGTGGGGGTTTTGATGAGCCACCCGTTCCGCAGATCTCCCTCGTCCTGGATGGAGTCAATGGTGACGTTCTCCAGGGGAATTATGTGCTGCTTGTTGTACTTCTTCTTCTGGATAACGATATTTCCGTACACCAGGATGTCGTTGAACAGGAAGAACTGCCTCGCTTTTGGCTTCTTTCTGCAGAGTTTTGTTAAGACTCCTTCTCCGATCAGAACCCGGCCATCGATCGCCAGAGGTTGACCGGCTGTGCCGAAGCAGCCTTCAACTACGTTTATCCGCCTTGCATTTGCTTCACTGTTTGCTAGACGATCCACCATCTTCTACAATGATCTAAAAAGGGGACAAAAATAAAAATATATCAGTTTTTACAATATAGGAGTTCTTCAGCCTCATTAACAGGCGGTTGGGTCCTTCAGAGTGAGGGAGGCTGTCTGAAGAGGATATCGGAATCACAACCAACCTCATCAACAACAGGAGCCCCGAAGAAATATTCTCCTGACCTTTGCTTTAAGAAACCTAATTAGTGATGAGCGAACGTGCTCCAGTAAGGCGTTATCCGCCATGCTCGGGTGTTAACCGAGTGACTTCAGCGTGCTGGAATAATATGTTCGAGTCCCCGCGGATGAATATCTCGTGGCTTTTCAACAGCCGCAACACAGGCCAAGAATTGCCAAACACACAGGTCTAACAGCAGCGAGACCTGCAGCCGCGGGGACTCGAACATAGTATTAAAGCAAGCTAAAGTCACTCTTCGCACCCGAGCATGGCGGATAACACCTTATCTGAGCACATTCGCTCATCACTAAACCTAATGGATGAACACTGCTGTTGTCAATGTGATTTTGGAGTATGGGGGATGTCAGATACTTTAGTTTGGTTCAATGCTAAAGACTTGCAGGCACTTTTTCCTCAGAACCTCTCATGATGGAAGACCATGTCTTTTTGAGGCGGGTCCACGCTTAACCTTACTTAGAAAAACTGCTAAACAGAATGAACATACAGGTCCTTCTCAAAAAATTAGCATATAGTGTTAAATTTCATTATTTACCATAATGTAATGATTACAATTAAACTTTCATATATTATAGATTCATTATCCACCAACTGAAATTTGTCAGGTCTTTTATTGTTTTAATACTGATGATTTTGGCATACAACTCCTGATAACCCAAAAAACCCTGTCTCAATAAATTAGCATATCAAGAAAAGGTTCTCTAAACGACCTATTACCCTAATCTTCTGAATCAACTAATTAACTCTAAACACATGCAAAAGATACCTGAGGCTTTTATAAACTCCCTGCCTGGTTCATTACTCAAAACCCCCATCATGGGTAAGACTAGCGACCTGACAGATGTCAAGAAGGCCATCATTGACACCCTCAAGCAAGAGGGTAAGACCCAGAAAGAAATTTCTCAACAAATAGGCTGTTCCCAGAGTGCTGTATCAAGGCACCTCAATGGTAAGTCTGTTGGAAGGAAACAATGTGGCAGAAAACGCTGTACAACGAGAAGAGGAGACCGGACCCTGAGGAAGATTGTGGAGAAGGACCGATTCCAGACCTTGGGGAACCTGAGGAAGCAGTGGACTGAGTCTGGTGTGGAAACATCCAGAGCCACCGTGCACAGGCGTGTGCAGGAAATGGGCTACAGGTGCCGCATTCCCCAGGTAAAGCCACTTTTGAACCATAAACAGCGGCAGAGGCGCCTGACCTGGGCTACAGAGAAGCAGCACTGGACTGTTGCTAAGTGGTCCCAAGTACTTTTTTCTGATGAAAGCAAATTTTGCATGTCATTCGGAAATCAAGGTGCCAAAGTCTGGAGGAAGACTGGGGAGAAGGAAATGCCAAAATGCCTGAAGTCCAGTGTCAAGTACCCACAGTCAGTGATGGTGTGGGGTGCCATGTCAGCTGCTGGTGTTGGTCCACTGTGTTTCATCAAGGGCAGGGTCAATGCAGCTAGCTATCAGGAGATTTTGGAGCACTTCATGCTTCCATCGGCTGAAATGCTTTATGGAGATGAAGATTTCATTTTTCAGCACGACCTGGCACCTGCTCACAGTGCCAAAACCACTGGTAAATGGTTTACTGACCATGGTATTACTGTGCTCAATTGGCCTGCCAACTCTCCTGACCTGAACCCCATAGAGAATCTGTGGGATATTGTGAAGAGAAAGTTGAGAGACGCAAGACCCAACACTCTGGATGAGCTTAAGGCCGCTATTGAAGCATCCTGGGCCTCCATAACATCTCAGCAGTGTCACAGGCTGATTGCCTCCATGCCACGCCGCATTGAAGCAGTCATTTCTGCCAAAGGATTCCCGACCAAGTATTGAGTGCATAACTGAACATTATTATTTGTTGTTTTTTTTGTTTGTTATTAAAAAACACTTTTATTTGATTGGATGGGTGAAATATGCTAATTTATTGAGACAGGTTTTTTGGGTTATCAGGAGTTGTATGCCAAAATCATCAGTATTAAAACAATAAAAGACCTGACAAATTTCAGTTGGTGGATAATGAATCTATAATATATGAAAGTTTAATTGTAATCATTACATTATGGTAAATAATGAAATTTAACACTATATGCTAATTTTTTGAGAAGGACCTGTATGCCATTCAAGGTCAACACATACAATATGTAAGGAAAAAATACGTCAATGGCGAAACTGCAGTAAACCGAGCCAAGCCTCCAAAGAAAAAAAACTTCAGAAAAAAAAAAAAAAAAACACTGCAGCTTATAAAAAAAAGATTTGTGGGCAGATACTATTATTGTGCCACGTCGGTGCGCCGGTGAAAACCAGCCAATGGCTGCAAGTCATAGGAGACCGTAATTTGTGCTTCATTCTGCAATACTATGGTATTGTAGTGTATAAGTGACCAGACAATTGCAGGTTCAACTCCCTAAAGAGGATTAAAAAAGAAACGCAGATAAAAAAAAAAAAAGTACCAGTATATTTTGAATTAACCCCACTTTCAACACATTAAAAATATTTAAAAAAAAAATGCATGTGGTATGGTGGTGTACACAAAACTCTGAAAATATTAAATCAATTAACCTACTGTATATACCCATGTATAAGCCAAGAAACCTAATTTTGCCACAAAAAACTGGGGCGCCCCCATCCCTGTCCGTGTATGCATGGCTCCTTAATCCCGTCCTTGTATGCATGGCCCCTTAATGCCGTCCTTGTATGCATGGCTCCTTAATCCCCTATCCTTGTATGCATGGCTCCTTAATCCCCTATCCTTGTATGCATGGCTCCTTCATCCCCTATCCTTGTATGCATGGCTCCTTCATCCCCTATCCTTGTATGCATGGCTCCTTTTAAAAAAACAAACATCCTACTTGCCTTCCCTGCGCAACTTTGTTGCATCTCGTTCCTGCAGCTCATCCTGCCAAGAGATCACATGGCCCCGCTCATTAAGGTAATGAATATTCACTCCACGCCTATGGGAGTGGAGAGGTGTGAATATTCATTACCTTAATGAGCGGGGCCACGTGATCGCTCAGCCGGAAATGCTGCCGTCGTCAGAACTAATGAGATGCAGCGAGGGCGTGCAGGGATGTAAGTAGGATGTGCGCTGGAATCCAGCGGCTGCGGCTGTCATTGTGCGCGATCACAGAGAAATGAACACTCATTTCTCTTTAGCACAGGCTTTAGCCACAGCCGCCGGCTCCGCCGCTCCCCTTCCCTCACCGGCTTTCTGGGACAATGACTTGTGTATAAACCGAGGGAGGCATTTTCAGCGCACAAAAAAAAAAGTGCCGAGAACTCAGCTTATACGAGTATATATGGTAATAAGTAAAAGGGAAAAAAAATTAAAACGCAAGAATTGCAGGTTTTTTTGTTTTGGCCACCGGAAGAAAATGCAATAAGGAGAGACCAATAAGTCGAGTAAATAAAGTCATTTTACCACGCAAATTTTTTTTTTTTTAAAGCCCTACACAGCACCATCGACTTGAGTGTTTCAGGTCTTGGAAAGTAGAATTTTTTTGTTTTTTACAACTTCTTAAAAAAAAAAAAAAAAAAAGGTTTGGTATTGCCTTAAGCCCTCAATTACCACCAATACGTCTTTTAACTGACCTAATATATAAGAGAATAGCCTCCACATACAGGTGACAATCCCGCAGCTGTCGGCTGTACACTATAGCTGACAACTTGCTGTACCAGCCACGATCAGTGTTGTCACCGTCCATACCTGCTTGACCCCTTAGCTCGCTGTCAATAGCGACTACATTATATAAATGGTTAACAGAGTGTGGGGGCTTCTCCCTCTTTATCCCCATCGGCACCCTGAGATCATGATTGTGTGGTCCTGATGTTTGCCATGGCAGTTCACGGCCAAATAGCGGCCTTAGAGTCTGCCGCCTACACGGACCTGTGCAAAAGTCAGCGACATTTAGGTGGTAAAAAATACACTTTCATTCCGGTCATGTCACACTGCATTAATTCCTGAAAATCACCTGAAGGGTTAATAAACTACCTGACTGCAGTTTTCAATATGTTGGGGGGGGGGGGGAGGGAATGCGGTTTTGAACATGGTATCATCTTTGGAGCTTTTCCAACATATAGGACCCCTAAAGTCACTTCAAACTGGATAGGTCCCTAAAAAAAATAAAATTTAGTACCGTAAGTTTGCTTGAAAAAAAAACAAAAAAAAAATTACTACTACATTTTGAAATCTCCCAAAAGGCTAACAAAATAAAAAAAAACATTGTACAAATGGTGCCGATGTAAAGCATGAGGGAAATGTTAGTAATGTTTTTCTGTGGGTATGACTATCTGGACTAAAGGGATAGTCATTTAAAGATTGTAAAATGCAATTTTTTTTTTTTTTTTTGACATTTGTCAAATTTCTGATTTTTTTTTTTTATAAGTAAACAAAACATATTGACCTAAAGTTACCATTATCATAAATTCCAATGTGTCACAAAAAAAATACAAAAAAAAAAAATCTCAAAATCATTGGGATTTGTTGAAACATTCCAGAGTTATTAAGACATAGCCGCACTCAGATTTTAAAAAAACTTGGCCCAGTCACTAAGGGGTTAAAAGGGAACCTGCGCCATGTTAAGAGATTGTGAAAATAAACACAGGGAATGCCAATCCCATAGAACAACCTGGAAACTCATAAAACAGTGAGGAAAACTCTGAACTACTGATGTGGGAACGTTCCACTATGTGGCATCCGCTGAACTGCATGGCCGCCCATTAATATGTATAACCTGTAGGTGGCGCTCTCCTAGGGGAGCAGGGTAAGGGTATGTTCACACGTTCAGGATTTCCATCCTTTTTTTTCAGGACAGTTTTTTTTAAAAAACTGCAGCTCTTGGCAGAAAACGCAGGTCCTTTTTTTGTCCTTTTTTGATGCGTTTTTGATGCGTTTTTTGATGCTTTTTTTATCCTTTTTTTACTGTGTGTTTCCTAGGAAGCTTTTTAGGGCTAAAATGGCTGAAAATACCCTAACCCTACCCCTAACCCTACCCCTAACCCTACCCCTAACCCTATTCTAACCTTAGTGAAAAAAAAAAAAAAAAATTCTTAATTTTTTTATTGTCCCTACCAATGGGGGTGACAAAGTGGGGGGGGTGTCATTTACTATTTTTTTATTTTGATCACTGAGATAGGTTATATCTCAGTGATCAAAATGCACTTTGGAGCGAATCTGCCGGCCGGCAGATTCGGCGGGCGCACTGCGCATGCGCCCGCCATTTTGCAAGATGGCGGCGCCCAGGGAGAAGACGGCCGGACGGACACCGGGACGCCGGGTAAGTATAAGGGGGGGAGATTAGGGCACGGGGGGGGCATCGGAGCACTGGGGGGGGGGCATCGGAGCACGGGGGGGGGGGCATCGGAGCACGGGGGGGCGGGATCGGAGCACGGGGGGGCAGCCACACTCCGCCCACGCACTTCCGCCCGCTCCCCCGCACTTCCTGCTGCAGCGGTTCTGCACATCAAATCGCAGTAAAACCCGCAGATATATTTTTGATCTGCGGGTTTTACTGCGATTTTGACCTCACAATGGAGGTCTATGGGTGCAGAACCGCTGCGGTTCAGGAAGAAGAATTGACATGCTCCTTCTTTTTTCCGGGAGCTATTCAGCGCGGCTTTTTTTTTTACAGTTTCCGGACCATGTGCACAGTGTGTCCTGTTTTCCATAGGGTACAGTGTACTGTACCCTGCATGGAAAACAGCTGCGGAACCGCAGCGGCAAAACCGCCGCGGTTCCGCGGTAAAAAACGCACTGTGTGAACATGGCCTAACAAGCCTCCTATTTATACATCTCCCGGAAGGACAGAAAAATGACCCAAGTTCTAAGAAAAGTCTCTGCAGAGTTCTAACATCAAGGTGAAGTCCTTACTAACATACACAGTCAGGAAAGACTTTAACCCCTGAACAACCAGGGGCATTTCAGTTTGGGAATTTCCGTTTTTCGCTCCTTTTCATCCCAGGGCCATAACTTTTTTTATTTTTTCAGTCAATATCGCCGTGTGAGGGCTTATTTTTTGCGGGACGAGTTGCACTTTTGAACGACACCATTGGTTTTAACATGTCGTGTATTGAAAAACTGGAAAAAAATTCCAAGTGCGGTGAAATTACAAAAAAAAAAAAAAAAAACACGAACAATTACATTTTTTTTTAAATGCTAAAACTTACCTGCCGTTATGATTCTCCGGGTCATTACGAGTTCATAGACACCAAACATGTCTAGGTTGTTTTGTTTTTTTTTGGTGGTGAAAAAAAAAAAAAAATTCCAAAACTAAAAAAAATAAAATAAAGGTGCCATTTTCCGATACCCGTAGCGTCTTTGTTTTTTTGTGATCTGTTGTTGGATGAAGGCTTATTATTTGCATGCTGAACGTAAAACGCAATTCTGGCGTTTTGACTTTTTCTCGTTACGCCGTTTAGCGATCAGGTTAATTCTTTTTATATTGATAGATCGGGCGATTCTGAACCCGGCGATACCAAATATGTGTTTTTGATTTTTTAAAAATTATGATTGGGGCAAAAGAAGGGTGATTTTTTCTTCCTTAACTAGTTAACAGCCACGGATGGATCGCGATTCCAACAGCGCCTGTTGTGAGCACATGTCAGCTGTATAGATCAGCCGTCATGTGCCCAGAAAGGTGCGGGCTCAGCGCCAGAGCCTGCACCAAACAGGGGGGAAGAGTCTGACGTAGGCGTACTATTACACCCAGCATCGGAAAGGGGTTAAATAAAGAGCCCCAACACCACTTCCTGCTGCACCCAGGACAGTTTCCCTGTAGGCTACACAGCAACGTGTCTTGCAACATGAAGACCACATTACACTAAAAAGTGAGTCTTTCAGGAGTTTTTTGCTAAATAATCTGAGAGTAGCACGATGCAGGGGGCAGAGACCCTGATTCCAGGGATATGTCACGTACTGGGCTGCTTCCTGCAGTTTTGATAAAAATCTGTTTAATCTGCTGCAGATCTAGCAATTCTCTAAATGACGAGCTATGTATAACCCTGCTATGATACCTCACTGGAATAAGGGTCTCTGCCCCTACATCATGCTGCTTTCAGATTAGGTGGGGAAAAAAAAAAAAAAAAGAGGACTTAAAGAGGTCATAAATGTTTTATGTCGAGCTGGACACAATTTAATTAGTGGCTGGAGAGCAAAATAAAACTACTTTTTGCCAATTTTCTCCTTTGCGGAGATATAAGCAAAGTATTGGAGGGAACAAACTCAATGTTGCGCAGCGAGAGCCCCGAAACCTGAACGATCTGGAGATTATCTGTATGGAGGAGGGGGCCAAAATCCCCGCTGCAGTGCGTGCAAACTTGGTCAAGAACTACAGGAAACGTCTCACCTCCGTAATTGCAAACAAAGGTTTCTGTATCAAATATTAAAGTTCTTATGTTCTATTGTACCAATTAATTTGCATTGTATTGCATGAACTATGTAAAAAAAAATAAAAAAAAAAAAAAAAAAAAATCACACAATGTGATTTTCTGGATTTTATTCTTAGATTCTGTCTCTCACAGGTGAAGTGTACCTACGATAAAAACTACAGACCTCTCCATTCTTTGTAGGTGGGAAAACTTGCAAAATCGGCAGTGTATCAAATACTTAGTTTTTCCCACTGTATTTATGGCGGTCCCATAAAGAATGAATGGAGCGGTGGTGAACATGCTAGACCTCCACTCCGTTCTGTAGGGCAGTGTTCCGGATTTCCGGAGTATTGCACAAGTGCTGGAATTCCTGCCTGTTTAGATGATGCAATCATCACCTGGGCAATAGTAAGGAAATCCTGAAGACATGACCTGTTGGTGGCCCTTGGGGGCCGGAGTGGGGGACACTTATAGGCGCTCTCTAGAGCCCTGTTCTGGGAATCAATGGGGACATTTCCACCGTCCTATAGACTTTCCATAACATTCATAGGTTTGATCAAACACAGAATTAAGATGATGCCTTTCGATAAAACCAAAGACTTACTGTGCATTTATGCTACTTATGGCAGCGCTTACACTTTTTCCTAACATCTGTATTTATGCTGAGGGGGATGAGGCGTCCTCCGCCCCAGACCACACATAGGCAGAAGCACGGCCGCGCTCACACTCCACCTCCACTGCTAAGAAGACGGCGGTCACACAAGTGACGCCAGGAAGGGAACTTCTACTACTTAGTAAAATGAGTCACACACATTACGTAACAGTCAGCTGAACCCACTAATTTAGGCAGGACCAGACAGTGATTATAGGAGGCGCTTGTTGAATTTCGAAACATGTAATTTTTTTCTTTTTTTGTGGGAAATATTTCAATACTAGGGATGAGAAGACTTGTGGATGTTTGGGTCTGTCGGAACTTTATGCAAAAGTTCGGTTCGGGAACCAGAACGGTACCCGAACTCAATCCCAGACCCCAGGGGGACCTGAACCTCCGAAGGATCCCACCATGTCATCTGTGTGACGGCGTGGGAAACAGCTGCTCTGACCGGCGGTAACCTTACTGCTGGTCACAGCGCTGCGGTTCCCACGCTGTCACACAGATGACAGCATGTGAGCCAGCATCACTGACCGGTGGTGAAAAGGATTACTGCCGGCCAGGCGTCGACTGATGACTACTACTCTCATCAGCGTATGCCTGGTCTCATTGAGAGCAGTCGTACGCTGATTAGAGCATTCACCAGCCGGCGCCTGAGTGAGAAATGTCAGTGAGATAATTAGTACTGTGTGTGTTACTTACTGTACATGTATTTAGCTAATAAATAAAAGAAAGAAAAAAAAATTGGTGTGGGGTCCCTCTTATTTTTCCTAACCATTACACCTGGAAGAGGCCAATATCCATGAAAAAAATAAAAAAAAGTGACATGGGGTCCCCCCTATATTTAAAAACCAGAAAGGGCTATTGATATTAATAGGCCTGTAAGGCAAGCCTACATGTGTAAACAGCCACGAGACATGCAGCCGTGGGGACTCAAACATATTTTTCAAGCACCAGAGCATGCGCAGATAACACCTTATCCAAGCACATTCTCTCGTCACTACACATGATACATTGGTCTTATCCAACATTGGGAAGTGTACTATTTTGCACTGGCATTGGTAACCTGTGACCAATCCATCAATGATATGTAACGTGATAAACATGGAGTGGAGGCGTTAAGTGAATACAACCCCTGGCAAAAATTATGGAATCACCGGCCTTGGAGGATGTTCATTCAGTTGTTTAATTTTGTAGAAAAAAAAAGCAGATCACAGACATGGCGCAAAACTACAGTCATTTCAAATGGCAACTTTCTGGCTTTAAGAAACACTAAAAAAAAAAATCAAGAACCAAAAATGTGGTAGTCAGTAATGGTTAGTTTTTTAACCAAGCATAGGGAAAAAATTATGGAATCACCCTGTAAATTTTAATATCCAAAAATAACACCTGCATCAAATTAGATCTGCTCGTTAGTCTGCATCTAAAAAGTAGCGATCACACCTTGGAGAGCTGTTGCACCAAGTGGACTGACATGAATCATGGCTCCAACACGAGAGATGTCAATTGAAACAAAGGAGAAGATTATCAAACTCTTAAAAGAAAGTTAATCATCACGCAATGTTGCAAAAGATGTTGGTTGTTCACATTCAGCTGTGTCTAAAATCTGGACCAAATACAAACAACATGGGAAGGTTGTTAAAGGCAAACATACTGGTAGACCAAGGAAAACATCAAAGCGTCAAGACCGGAAACAAAGCAATATGTATCCAAAACAGGAAATGCACAACAAAACAAATGAGGAATGAATGGGTGGAAACTGGAGTCAATGTCTGTGACCGAACTGTAAGAAATTGCCTAAAGCAAATGGGATTTACATACAGAAAAGCAAAGCGAAAGCCATCATTAACACCTAAACAGAAAAAACAAGGTTACAGTGGGCTAAGGAAAAGCAATCGTGGACTGTGGATGACTGGATGAAAGTCATATTCAGTGATGAATCGCGAATCTGCATTGGGCAAGGTGATGATGCTGGAACTTTTGTTTGGTGTCTACCACATTTTTTGTTCTTGATTTCTTTTACTGTTTCTTAAAGCCAGAAAGTTGCCATTTGAAATGACTTTAGTTTTGTGCCATGTCTGTGATCTGCTTTTTTTTTCTACAAAATTAAACTGAATGAACATCCTCAAAGATTGGTGATTCCATAATTTTTGCCAGGGGTTGTATTTAAAGACTTGGTGCAAACGACAATTTTTGATAAGTTTGCGTTGGACCATATTATTAGTGTTAGGGGTATGATCGCTCCACTCAACCTTTCTACACACATTAGGACACGCAAGCATTCTTTCATCAAATCACATGAGCAACGTCTGAAAAAGCAGGAAAATAAACTTTAAAAAATACTGAAATACCAGTATTGGGGATCAGCCGTCCTAAAGAATTTTGATGTTGGAGCAGCAGGAAAAAAGCCGGGCGAGTAGCAGACGGGTAGCTGGACCGCACACACCTCTCAGCTGCTTTCCCACAAACATATCACATTAGACAGCAGTGACAGATGGCGACGCGGAGGAGCCAGCGCCAACATACTGGATGTAATCATTCACCAGACCTGACCCTTATAAGCTCATCTAGAAAACACTATTAGGTTATCTAAAGCAAGAAACAGACCTGCGGCAATAAAAGTGACATTACCCGGCTGACACCACTCGCCGTTCCCAACAGATGACTGTAGAGAGCAGCGGAGGGAATCGGTCACTCAATACTGCCTTAAATTTAGCAAAAGTGAATGTATTCTCTGATGTCCTTCAAAAAGAACCTGAAGACCCACCTCTTCAGACAAGCCTACAACCTGCAGCTACCACTGATCGACCAAACCACTGCATGACCATCTCTACCCTCACCTACTGTATTCTCACCCATCCCTTGTAGATTGTGAGCCCTCGCGGGCAGGATCCTCTCTCCTCCTGTACCGGTTATGACTTGTATTGTTTAAGATTATTGTACTTGTTTTCATTATGTACACCCCTCCTCACATGTAAAGCGCCATGGAATAAATGGCGCTATAACAATAAATAATAATAATAATAATAATAATGTCGTGATGTACTGCAAAAATAAAATGGGAATAAACTCCCTACTGGGAGCGGCGACATGGCCGGTGGTACAATGGTATGAGACTTCCGGTGTGGACACTGATCTGTGCCGCACTTGTGGCTGCCACCTTTCTAGGTCCACGGCTTATATTTAATGAACCAACAGCCTTTTGACCCCAAAAAACTGCCTCCTGGGAATAGGTGATGCTGTTAGTTCAGGTCAGGAGACCTAAGGCCAGGCACAGAACTGCAGACGTGCCACAGACCGAATACGACAGCGACTAGAAGTATGAGTTTGGCCTAAAGGCCACTACATACCATAGCGGAGAGTCGGTGGCCATCTAATGTGTATGGGGATCTCCTGACAGGTGAGGACAAAGAACAGAATGGTCAGCCATTGGAATTTCAACAGTCGATCCTCCAGTTTTCTCCTCAACTGAGCCGAGAACTGTGGGGAGTCAGGAAAATGTACTTACTGCCGAACAAACAAGAAGCCAACAGCTCTCACGTGTGGCCATCTTTATTTTGGGCATTTGTTTCTTGGAACACTTCAAGATGGAATGAAAGTTCCCTATACACAGACTATAGGCTAGATAAGTGGGAACTATAAACACAGTCCCCGAGGATGGGCACCTATAGTGGGCACTATAGAAACCGTCCCAGAGCACATGCCCCTGTAGTGGGCACTATAGATGTAGTCCTCGAGCACATGCCCCTGTAGTGGGCACCATGGACGCAGTCCCCGAGCACATGCCACTGTAGTGGGCACTATAGAAAGAGTCCCCGAGCACATGCCACTGTAGTGGGCACTATAGACGTCCCCGAGCACATGCCACTGTAGTGGGCACTATAGAAAGAGTCCCCGAGCACATGCCACTGTAGTGGGCACCATAGACGTAGCCCCCTGAGCACAGGCCCCTGTAGTGGGCACTATGGACGTAGTCCCCGACCACATGCCACTGTAGTGGGCACTATAGATGCAGTCCCCGAGCACATACCACTGTAGTGTGCATTATAGATGCAGTCCCCTGAGCACATGCCACTGTAGTGGGCACTATAGAAGCAGTCCCCGAGCACATGCCCCTGTAGTGAGCACTATAGACGTAGCCCCCTGAGCACAGGCCCCTGTAGTGGGCACTATGGACGTAGTCCTCGAGCACATGCCCCTATAGTGGGCACTATAGATGCAGTCCCCGAGCACATGCCACTGTAGTGGGCACTATAGATGCAGTCCCCTGAGCACATGCCACTGTAGTGGGCACTATAGAAGCAGTCCCCGAGCACATGCCCCTGTAGTGAGTACTATAGACGTAGTCCCCGAGCACATGCCCCTGTAGTGAGCACTATAGACGTAGTCCCCGAGCACATGCCCCTGTAGTGAGCACTATAGACGTAGTCCCCGAGCACATGCCCCTGTAGTGGGCACTATGGACGTAGTCCTCGAGCACATGCCCCTGTAGTGGGCACTATAGATGCAGTCCCTGAGCACATGCCACTGTAGTGACCACTATAGACGTAGTCCCCGAGCACATGCCACTGTAGTGGGCACTATAGATGCAGTCCCCTGAGCACATGCCACTGTAGTGGGCACTATAGAAGCAGTCCCCGAGCACATGCCCCTGTAGTGAGCACTATAGACGTAGTCCCCGAGCACATGCCCCTGTAGTGAGCACTATAGAAGCAGTCCCAGAGCACATGCCACTGTAGTGAGCACTATAGAAGCAGTCCCCGAGCACATGCCCCTGTAGTGAGCACTATAGACGTAGTCCCCGAGCACATGCCCCTGTAGTGAGCACTATAGACGTAGTAACCGAGGACATGCCCCTGTAGTGGGCACCATAGAGGTAGCCCCCTGAGCACATGCCCCTGTAGTGAGCACTATAGAAGCAGTCCCCGAGCACATGCCCCTGTAGTGAGCACTATAGACGTAGTCCCCGAGCACATGCCCCTGTAGTGAGCACTATAGACGCAGTCCCAGAGCACATGCCACTGTAGTGGGCATTATAGGCACAGTCCCCGAGCACATACCACTGTAGTGAGCACTATAGACGTAGTCCCTGAGCACATGCCCCTGTAGTGGGCGCTATAGACGCAGTCTCCGAGCACATGCCCCTTTAATGCCTTTCCAGGTGAAATTACTTCCCTAAAAAGCCAGCAGTTTTTTCTTTCCTGGTTCTTCATTGCCAATGGTTTTGCTGTCATTTTTTGCAGGGCTCTGCTGCCAGTGTCTTTTTCCTATAATTTCAGCTATAAAAGAGCTGGCAGCTTCCACATGATGCCGCCTGAAAAATGAACACGTTACTTTTTTTCACCACTTCAGTGTGTGGATGAGATTTGTAACCGTCACATTCAAACAAATTTGGATGGAGACTCCACATGTCCACACCCAGTGTGAACCACAAGGGACGGACTCACACATACGGCCCTGATGCAGGTTCTTTTTGCCAGGAGTAGATACAAAAAGGAAGGAAAAGTAAAGAGGAAAGACCGATTCTTCTCAGTTTTGTTTCTACTTCCGTCTTTGGCTCAAAGAAATGCGTATAAAAAACAAACAAACAAACAAAAAAAACGGATTATGTAATGATATATGTCCGGTGTGTGAGGAGGCGGCCGACATTAACTGCAGACAGCGCCTGACACACACACCTGTTGTGGTGCCTTTGTCAAGTCGAGCGTAACAAGATCTTGTAATAACGAAGGGTTACACTTGGGTTTTATTTCCTTATGTGGCTGCAAAACAGAAATGTGCAGAAAAAGGTCACAAATCCAGATCCATCGGCTCACACCGGAGGGAGGTCCGACCATGGAGCCCGCTAGAGCCGAGGCGCTCTACAGTCAGTCCTGTACTCATCCTCACGGCCCCGTCCGAGGACCACTGGGCCCCGCTCAGGCGTACCCTTCATAATGCTGTGAGGCCCCAATTCATCATTGGTGTTTCCTTGGCTTTTTTGGAGTAATTTCCTCCTTCTTTAGTGGCTTCAGCGTCGGCCCATTAATCACACCCAGATTCATGAAATGTCACTTTTACCAAATGTTGCACTTTTCAGGGTATGTGCACATGTAGAATGGTCCACTGTGGATTTTTCCGCAGCGGATTTGATAAATCCGCAGGGCAAAAAAACACTGCATTTTTACTGCGGATTTACCGCGGTTTCTGTGCGGATTATACTGCGGTTTTACACCTGCGGTTTTCTATTATGAAGCAGGTGTAAAACCGCTGCGTATTCCACGCAAAGAATTGACATGCTGTGGAATGTAAACCGCTGCGTTTCCGGGCATTTTTTTCCGCAGCATGTGCACTGCGGATTGCGTTTCCCATAGGTTTACACTGTACTGTAAACGCATGGGAAACTGCTGCAGACCCGCAGCTGCGGAAACGCAGCAAAATCCGCAGCGTGTGAACATAGCCTTAGTCCTTGGAGAATTTCACCCCGCGCCCCCAGTGGAGCTATCACATTTGCGACTTTTGGTGCTAAAATGTCACCATAGCTGGTCAAGAACAAGATTTTTTTTTTTTTTTGCAAAATTCATGAAACGCATGGATCATGCAAAATTTGATGCAAAAATCAGCAGCCGACATAGAATTGTCACTGAGCCGAAGCTGTGAGGGTCACGAGGGCACCAGACTGTTCAGGTCTTTCCCTACAGTCCTCCCCACCCCCCAGGGCTCTGACCTTACAGTCCTCCCACTCCGACACCCTGACCCTACAGTCCCCCCCACCCCGAGGTCCTGACCCTACAGTACCCCCCCCATGGCTCTGACCTTACAGTCCTTCAACCCCCAGGGCCTTGACCCTACAGACAGTCCTTCCACCCCGAGGCCCTGACCCTACAGTCGCCGTCCCTCCCCCACCCCCCAGCTCTGACCCTACTGTCCCCTTCCCCCCCTCTCGGGGCTCTGACCCTACGGTCCCCGTCCCTCCCCCCCGGGGCTCTGACCCTACAGTCCCCATTACCCCCCCCCCCCCTTCGGGTTCTGACCCTACAGTCCCCATTACCCCCCCCCCCCCCCCGGGTTCTGACCCTACAGTCCCCATTATCCCCCCTTCCCCTGGGCTCTGACCCTACAGACCTCCTCTTGCTCTTCATACTGCCTCCTATGGAGCATCACAGCGTGTCAGAGTGACCCATATGAGGCTGCCATCATGTCCCCGGGCTCCGATTGTTGCCGCTTGTGATTTGGGCCGGATGAATCTAGTCACAAGTTCCCTTTAAAGCTCAGAATCTTCTGGGGGAGATAATTTCCACTATCATCAGCCGCACAGTGACCTGTGACTTATCGGGCACCGCCGGCTTCAACATCAGAGGTGAGCGGTGACATGACGACCCCGTATACAGGCCGAAATGGGGGCACGATCGGCAGGAGCATCACTTGTATCCCGTCCATTATAACAGGAGACGGACAGGCCTCGGGCCGGTACAGGGGGGTCTTCTCGCCATCGCTCACCTCCGATGCAGACAAAAGTAACCGGAAACCCCCTCCGGCAGGGAGGTATATCACACGGGGGCCACTCATCACTCGCTGCCTGTGAGCGTAGAGGGGTCCGCGCACGCCCCGCTGCCTCCATTCACTTCTATGGGGCTCTGAGCAGAGCAGCTCCCATAGAGATTAATGGAGAGAGCCAACACGGGGCCCCGGGTAAGGTGCGGGGGCCCCGGGTAAGGTGCGGGGGCCCCGGGTAAGGTGCGGGGGCCCCGGGTAAGGTGCGGGGGCCCCGGGTAAGGTGCGGGGGCCCCGGGTAAGGTGCGGGGGCCCCGGGTAAGGTGCGGGGGCCCCGGGTAAGGTGCGGGGGCCCCGGGTAAGGTGCGGGGGCCCCGGGTAAGGTGCGGGGGCCCCGGGTAAGGTGCGGGGGCCCCGGGTAAGGTGCGGGGGCCCCGGGTAAGGTGCGGGGGCCCCGGGTAAGGTGCGGGGGCCCCGGGTAAGGTGCGGGGGCCCCGGGTAAGGTGCGGGGGCCCCGGGTAAGGTGCGGGGGCCCCGGGTAAGGTGCGGGGGCCCCGGGTAAGGTGCGGGGGCCCCCCGGGTAAGGTGCGGGGGCCCCGGGTAAGGTGCGGGGGCCCCGGGTAAGGTGCGGGGGCCCCGGGTAAGGTGCGGGGGCCCCGGGTAAGGTGCGGGGGCCCCGGGTAAGGTGCGGGGGCCCCGGGTAAGGTGCGGGGGCCCCGGGTAGGGTGCGGGGCCCCGGGTAAGGTGCGGGGGCCCCGGGTAAGGTGCGGGGGCCCCGGGTAAGGTGCGGGGGCCCCGGGTAAGGTGCGGGGGCCCCGGGTGGGGTGCGGGGGCCCCGGGTAAGGTGCGGGGGCCCCGGGTAAGGTGCGGGGGCCCCGGGTAAGGTGCGGGGGCCCCGGGTAAGGTGCGGGGGCCCCGGGTAGGGTGCAGGGCCCCAAGGTGACAGGACCTGAGGATAAACAACACAGGACAAGAAGACGTCACTTCCCAATGATTTCTCCGCGTAACACGGACCCCAACAACACGGGGGCGACCACCGACCCCACCAATGTCACCAGCACGGGAATGCTGCGGTCTCAGATACCAGGCGGTAATCGGCCGACACTCCAGCCTCCCGGGGAAGTTGTGACCCAGAAGACGTGACGATAACATGGCCACCACGGTGCTGAAAGTTACGGCGCCTCTTCCTGCCTCCACAACTTACCCGAGGCTGCACCCAGGCACGCCGTCCTCCGCTCCGCACCCTCCGGTGACTGCCGGGATCCCGGGGCAACGTCTCCTGCACCGGGGAGAGAGACGCCGAGAGCCCGGATTACACACAGCAGACGAGCACTCCCGGGAGCGGCCACTCCTCTGGTCACGTGAGCCTGCGCCCCGCCCACAGCACGGAGGGAAGAGTGGCGAGCCGGCTCCGCCCCCTCACTGTGCAGCCGCAAGTGCGCAGCCGCGGAGCCAGTGCCGCCGTCCTGTCAGACTGTGGCCGCACAGTGCGCACAGAGAGCAGCGGGCGGGCGGTTCGGTAATAAAGTCCGAGCAGGCGGCGCCATAGTGGGGGAGGCGCCCGGGGCAGTGACACTCTGCCGTCACACCCAGGGCTGCAGCTGCTACTGGAGCAGTACGGGGCAGAGTTAGCACATGACCCAATTATTACACCCTAAAGTGACAACAGACCACAGGAAAAGACAGAACACCCCACCAAAAGTGAAATAAAGAGCTCAGAGCAGCTGCCATGGCAACCAGTTGATCTCCGGGGGTCCCGTGCTGGGTGTGTCCCCCAAATAGCACCTTAAAAACGTCCAACACACCCCGACTGCTGCACACATCTGTCACTGCTCCTGCACATTGACAAAGTTTTTCAAAGTAGTAAAATGTGAAAAAACCAAAACCTACAAGTTTGGGATAGGTGTACCTGCCCCGACCCGGAGACGTTCGCCATTTCTGCTTTATATGGTTTCTACTGTGCGGAATAAATGACGTAATAATCTTTGTGCATTTTGATGTAACGATTGTCGCTGTTTAACCATTTAAATCCTGCCATCTGTGATTTACCGACACACATAACGTGTAAAAAATCGGTCCGTTTTTCACGGCTGAGAATCGCACAAATGTTCCCGAACAGTGATCCGTATGTCATCCATGTGCAATGCGAGGATGCGATTTTCTAGCATCCGTGTGACATCCGTATGGCGAGATTTTCTCGCCGGCTTGCAAAATGGACATATAATGGATCCCGGACCAGAAAATCATGAATAAATAATATGGAAGCCTATTTATTGGCTCTACGAGTTCCATCCTACAAGCGAAAAAAATTGTGTGGGAAAGCCAACAGCCGGGGCCGATATTTGTAGCCTGGGAAGGGGTTAATACCCATGGATCTTCCCCGGCTATGAATATCAGCCCTCAGCTGTATATTTAGCCTTTACTGGTTATTCTAAGAGGGGTACCCCCCAAAAAAAATAACGTGGGGTCCCCATATAATTAATAAGCAGAAAGGCTACGTAGACAGCTGCGGGCTGATATTCATAGCCTAGGAAGGGGCCTTGGATATTGTCCCCTTCCTGGCTAAAAATACCAGCACCCAGCCGCCCTGGAATAGGCGCATCTATAAGATGCACCAAATCTGGCGCTTAGCCCCTCTCTTCCCACTCCCCTGTAGCAGTGGTATATGGTGTAATATGGGGTTATGTCATTTTTCTATTGTTAATAATGGAGAGGTGTCAATAAGACACCTCTCCATTATTCATCCAATAGTATGAAATGGTTAAAAAAATTCACACACATTTATATTGGTATATGGTCTCCATCCTGGTATGTGCTGCTCCATCCTGCGCCCCCATCCTGTCATGTGCTGCTCCATCCTGCGTCCCCATCCTGTCATGTGCTGCTCCCATCCTGTGCCTCCATTCTGACATGTTCTGCACTCATCCTGCGCCCCCATCCTGTCATGTGCTGCTCCCATCCTGCGCCCCCATCCTGTCATGTGCTGCTCCCATCCTGCGCACCCATTCTTTCATGTGCTGCTCCCATCCTGTGCCTCCATTCTGACAGGAGCTGCACTCATCCTGCGCCTCCATTCTGACATGTGCTGCTCCATCCTGCGTCCCCATCCTGTCATGTGCTGCTCCCATCCTGTGCCTCCATTCTGACATGTGCTGCACTCATCCTGCGCCCCCATCCTGTCATGTGCTGCTCCCATCCTGCGCCCCCATCCTGTCATGTGCTGCTCCCATCCTGCGCACCCATTCTTTCATGTGCTGCTCCCATCCTGTGCCTCCATTCTGACAGGAGCTGCACTCATCCTGTGCCCCAATCCTGTCATGTGCTGCTCCCATCCTGCGTCCCCATCCTGTCATGTGCTGTTCCCATCCTGTGCCTCCATTCTGACATGAGCTGCACTCATCCTGCGCCCCAATCCTGTCATGTGCTGCTCCCATCTTGCGTCCCCATCCTGTCATGTGCTGCTCCCATCCTGTGCCTCCATTCTGACATGTGCTGCACTCATCCTGCGCCCCCATCCTGTCATGTGCTGCTCCCATCCTGCGCCCCCATCCTGTCATGTGCTGCTCCCATCCTGCGCCCCCATCCTGTCATGTGCTGCTCCCATCCTGCGCCCCCATCCTGTCATGTGCTGCTCCCATCCTGCGCCCCCGTTCTGTCATGTGCTGCTCCCATCCTGCGCCCCTGTTCTGTCATGTGCTGCTCCCATCCTGCGCCCCTGTTCTGTCATGTGCTGCTCCCATCCTGCGCCCCCGATCTGTCATGTGCTGCTCCCATCCTGCGCCCCCGTTCTGTCATGTGCTGCTCCCATCCTGCGCCCCTGTTCTGTCATGTGCTGCTCCCATCCTGCGCCCCCGATCTGTCCTGTGCTGCTCCCATCCTGCGCCCCTGTTCTGTCATGTGCTGCTCCCATTCTGCGCCACCGTTCTTTAATTTGCTGCTCCCATCCATATGCCCCATACGCTGCTCCATAAAGGTTTATGGCCCCCATAAAATGCTCCATAGTATATGCCCCGTACACTGCTCCATAAAGGTTGATGGCCCCCATAAGATGCTCCATAGTATATGCCCCCGTACACTGCTCCATAGAGGTTTATGGCCCCCATAAGATGCTCCATGGTATATGCCCCCGTACACTGCTTCAGTATGGTTTATGGCCCCCATAAGATGCTCCATTATGTATGCCCCCGTACACTGCTCCATTATGGTTTATGGCCCCCATAAGATGCTCCATACTATATGCCCCCGTACACTGCTCCATTATGGTTTATGGCCCCATAAGATGCTCCATTATGGTTTATGGCCCCATAAGATGTTCCATTGTATATGCCCCGTATGCTGCTGCTATATATATAAAAAAAAAAAAACATACTCGCTGTGCGCCGAGTGCTGGGGGGCCTGAGCAGGCGGGGACACCGGCGCTCTGTGAGGGTCAGGTGCCGGTATCGCCGCCAGCTCAGGCCCCCCAGCCCTTACTATATTCACATGGCCACGTTCCACCGCTGCGCGCCGCCATCTTCCCGGTCCTCTGGCTGTGACTGTTCAGTCAGAGGGCGGCACCGGCACGCATTAAGCGCGTCATCGCGCCCTCTGAACTGAAGGTCACAGGCTGAGGACCGGGAAGATGGCGGCGCGCAGCGGGGGAACAGGGCCAGGTGAATATAGCTCAAACCTACCCTCCTGGCGGTCCCTGATTCTCTGTTGGAGATCGCGGTGTACGTTCAGTGCTTACGCATACCGCGATCTCCTGGGAGCGTCACTCTGTGAGGCCCAGACTGCGCCGGCGCTTGCGCAGTCTATAAAGGCTTCGGACAGAGTGACGCTCCCAGCGTTATATTATGGATCTATATCTCAAAAAAATAAAGGGAACACCAAAATACCACAACCTAGATATCTCTGAATGAAATATTCCAGTTGCAAATTTTTATTCATTGCATAGTGGAATGTGTTCAGAACAATAAAACATAACAATTATCAATGTAAATCAAAATGAATATCCTATGGAGGTCTGGATTTGGAATGATACTCAAAATCAAAGTGGAAAATCAAATTACAGGCTGATCCAACTTCAGTGGAAATGCCTCATGACAAGGAAAAGAGGCTCAGTATTGCGTGTGGCCTCCACGTGCCTGTATGACCTCCCTACTGTACAACTCCTGGGCATGCTCCTGATGAGGCAGCGGATGGTCTCCTGAGTGATCTCCCAGACCTGGACTAAAGCATCCGCCAACTCCTGGACAGTCTGTGGTGCAACGTGACGTTGGTGGATGGTGCGAGACATGATGTCCCAGATGTACTCAATTGGATTCAGGTCTGGGGAACGGGCGGGCCCTGTTCCACCGCTGCGCGCTGCCATCTTCCCGGTCCTCTGGCTGTGACTGGTCAGTCAGAGGGTGGCGCCGGCGCACATTAAGCGCGTCATCGCGCCCTCTGAACTGAAGGTCACAGGCCGAGGACCGGGAAGATGGCGACGCGCAGCGGTGGAACGGGGCTAAGTGAATATAGCCGATACTCACCCTCCTGGCGGTCCCTGCTTCTCTGTTGGAGATCGCGGTGTGCATTCAGTGTTAACACTTACCGCGATCTCCTGGGAGCGTCACTCTGTGAGGCCCAGACTGCGCCTGCGCTTGCGCAGTCTATAAAGGTTTCGGACAGAGTGACGCTCCCAGCATTATATTATAGATATTTAGACTGTATATATGTTTTTACTAATATTTGAGGTCATGGATCCATTCTATGTCCGTTTTGCAAACCGGCGAGAAAATCTCGCCGTCGGGATGCCATACAGATGTCACACGGATAATTTGATGCGAGGAAATCGCATCCTCGCACTGCACATGGATCACTGTTTTGTAAACATTTGTGCGATTCTCGTCCGTGTAAAACGGACCGTATTTTTATATGTTGTGTGTGTCCACGGCCTTATACTTTTCTTCTATTTGTTCCACTCCTGGTTTTGGCTTACAAATACTGATGTAAAATACTGACCAAATACTGCTAGTGTGACGGCAGCCTTACACTCTCAATCCAAGCAAAGCCCTCATTCTCCTGTAAAAATCCAGAAAAAAACCACGGAGGAATGAATGAAAAGCTGCCTGCGCAGCCTCCCCGCCAGACCGAACATGAACTTTTTCCCACGCTGCCGAGTTCACCTCAGGTCAGGCGGGGCCGCTGCACTGCCTCACTGACTACCGCTGGTGTCACTGTGCATGCGCAGACTCACAGCCTGACCTGAGGTGAACCAATTAACATTGGTCTGAGTGCTATGCGATTTTTTTCTCGCATAGCACTGGTCCGTATACCTCTCTAGTGTGACTCCGGCCTTACACTGTTCATGGACCCACTGAGCCACAGACCTACCATGGAGGGGCGTAACTAAGCAGCTACTTTAGTGCTCACTGAAGTGGTGAGGTCAGACTTGTGCTGCAGGTAGCTGCCAGGAGCCACTCCAGGGAGACGTCTGGTTTTGGCTTACAAATACTGATGTAAAATACTGACCAAATACTGCTGGTGTGACGGCAGCCTTACATTGACACTATGAACAGACTCAGATACATGCATGGAGAGCCTGTGTGTTGGGCGCTCCATGCATGTGTTGTGTCTGTGACACAGCCGCGACACATGCAGCTGCGGCACCGAACAGCTGGTCAGCCGGCGCGCTCCAGGAAGCCGATTCCCTGTGCAGCTTATTCAGTAAGCTCTATAGCTTGCCGAAGCAGCTCTGACCCGATCAAATTCACTCTCTGTTCATGAGTAGAGAACTGGCTGTAGGGCAGTGACCGAGCTTGTGCGACCATAAGGTGGCCCTGCACATTACTATATGGTTTGTCCGGTGACCAGAAAAATGCCCACAGGAAAAATGCCCAGAGGAAAATTGCCCACAGGAAAAATACCCACAAGAAAATTGCCCAAATGGAAAACTGCCCACACGGAAAATTTCCCACACGGAAATTTGCCGACACGGAAAATTGCCCACACGGAAAACTTTCCACACAGAAAATTGCCAATACAGAAAATTGCCAATTGCAGCATCACAAAGTTTCAGATCCATGAAATTTGAGGTGCAAGGTGAAGAATGCCCACAGAAAATTGCCCATAGGCTGAATTATAGGTTAAATACTCTGTAGGACAGGGGGATAGTATATGCATGTATACGTGAGATGCTCTGCAGGGCTGAAGAATAATAAATAATTATAGGTGAGATGCTCTGCAGGACAGAGAATAGCAAAAGAGATATAGGTTAAATGCTCTGCAGGACAGGGGGATAGTATGCTGGTATGCGTGAGATGCTCTGCAGGGCAGAAGAATAATATAGAATTATAGGTGAGATGCTCTGCAGTACAGAATAATAATATAGAATTATAGATGAGATGCTCTGCAGGACATATAATAGCAAAGAGATATAGGTTAAATGCTCTGCAGGACAAGGGGATAGTATGCAGATATACGTGAGATGCTCTGCAGGGCAGAAGAATAATATAGAGTTATAGGTGAGATGCTTTGCAGGACAGAGAATAGCAAAGATATATAGGTTAAATGTTCTGCAGGTCAGGGGGATAGTATGCAGGTATACGTGAGATGCTCTGCAGAACAGAGAATAGTATAGATTTATAGGTGAGAAGCTCTGCAGCACAGAAGAATGGCTGCGAAAATTGCCCACATAAAAAACTACCGACAAGTTTATTAAGAACAGTTTATTAAGGAGGTCTAATAACAACAATAACAAGTTTATTAAACAATCATTGCACATCTCCAAATAATTAGCAGCCGGGTGATTGTCCTTGACTTCCATGGGCTCCATTAAAATACAATACAGCACAACACAGGTAGCAAAGAAAATGCAGAATGGATTTTAACAAAGGTCTCTGGGCCCAGTTTACTTCTCCAGGTTCGGTTCACTCATCCCTAGTCCCAGAGTACAGATTCTGTTCTTGTCATTCCACTCTTCTACCAATAATTCCACTCTCATTGTGGTGTGTCTGGGCCTAGAGACCCTTATTCAAATCCACCTTGTATTTCCTTCCATCCTATGCCTGCCTGCACCTGCAGTATATGTGTACGATACATAACTAGGTAGGGTCTGTTCACTCTTACTCTTGGTAGTCATAAGCAGAGGCGTAGCTAGAGCTTTTGCCGCCCGGGGCTGTTCCCGAGTTTGGCGCCCCCCCCCCCCCCCGGCTCAATACACACAAAGGTTACCAAAAATGGTTTTCCTGTTTTGTAGAACTTAAACTGGGCCTAATGGTGTCACCCCCACATGCCACACCTGTGACTTAATACCACCACACCATGACCAGGCCACATAGTGACCGAATAATACTACATACAAGGGACAAATACCACAACACCATTTCCAGACCACATATTACCACCACATAGTGACTGAATACTACAATACTGATCAGTAATAAAAAAAACCCCACAATACTATCACCATAAGTGCCAGTATTCACAGGAGATCTGTACTTAGTATGCAGTGTCTGTGTAGAGGTAATACAGAGATCACTGGTGACATTATACACAGGACCTCTATATAGTATACAGTGTATAGTGTCAGTGTATAGGTAACACTGACTCACCAGTGACGTCTCTTGGTGAAGTCCTTCATCTTTCATCCAGCACAGACCGCCATCATTCCTTCCAGCCAGGACTCGTTTCTGCAGGAAATAACACAGTTATCTCGAGCTCCGCTTGCAGAACACATTACTTAATTTTTCACAACTTCTACATTACATCACATGAAGAAAAAAAGGTGATATAGTGTCACTCTGCACAGTAACAGGACCGCCCCCCATTTAAAACAGTATACTCAAAAAATAAAATAAATACATCACTGCAGTAATAATATCCCTTAATTATCCCCTATGGTAACACTATTCCCCACCCTGGCCCCGTTTCTCATTCCTGGCTCCAGCCATATGTTCTCGCATCCTGCCCTCATGAGTATCCATTCTACCCCATATGATCTCCCCATCCTGCCCCACCAGCCTCCATCGTATCCGTCCTGCCCCATGATCCAATCCTGCCCCGTGTCTCCAATCATGCCCCGTATCTACATTCTGCCCATGCCTCAAGTCCTGCCCCCAGTGTGTCCAGCATATTACCCCCATGTTGTCCAGCAATCTGCCCCAGTGTGTCCAGCATATTACCCCCATGTTGTCCAGCAATCTGCCCCAGTGTGTCCAGCATATTACCCCCAGTGTGTCCAGCAATCTGCCCCAGTATGTCCAGCACTGCCCCCAGTGTGTCCAGCAATCTGCCCCAGTGTCCAGCCTTTCCCCAGTGTGTCCAGCAGTCTGCCCCAGTGTGTCCAGCATATTACCCCCAGTGTCCAGCATTGCCCCAGTGTGTCCAGCATATTACCCCCAGTGTGTCCAGCAATCTGCCCCAGTGTCCAGCATTGCCCCAGTGTGTCCAGAAGTCTGCCCCAGGGTCTCCAGCATTGCCTCAATGTGTCCAGAAATCTGCCCCAGGGTCTCCAGTATTGCCCCAGTGTGTCCAGCAATCTGCCCCATGGTCTCCTGTATTGCCCCAGTGTGTCCAGCATTCTGCCCCATGGTCTCCAGTATTGCCCCGGTGTGTCCAGCAATCTGCCCCATGGTCTCCTGTATTGCCCCAGTGTGTCCAGCATTCTGCCCCATGGTCTCCAGTATTGCCCCGGTGTGTCCAGCAATCTGCCCCATGGTCTCCAGTATTGCCCCAGTATGTCCAGAAGTCTGCCCCAGGGTCTCCAGCATTGCCTCAATGTGTCCTGAAATCTGCCCCATGGTCTCCAGTATTCAGTGTGTCCAGCAATCTGCCCCATAGTCTCCTGTATTGCCCCAGTGTGTCCAGCATTCTGCCCCATGGTCTCCAGTATTGCCCCAGTGTGTCCAGCATTCTGCCCCATGGTCTCCTGTATTGCCCCAGTGTGTCCAGCATTCTGCCCCATGGTCTCCAGTATTGCCCCAGTGTGTCCAGCAATCTGCCCCATGGTCTCCTGTATTGCCCCAGTGTGTCCAGCAATCTGCCCCATGGTCTCCTGTATTGCCCCAGTGTGTCCAGAAGTCTGCCCCAGGGTCTCCAGCATTGCCTCAATATGTCCAGAAATCTGCCCCAGGGTCTCCAGTATTGCCCCAGTGTGTCCAGCATTCTGCCACATGGTCTCCTGTATTGCCCCAGTGTGTCCAGCATTCTGCCCCATGGTCTCCAGTATTGCCCCAGTGTGTCCAGCATTCTGCCACATGGTCTCCTGTATTGCCCCAGTGTGTCCAGCATTCTGCCCCATGGTCTCCAGTATTGCCCCAGTGTGTCCAGCAATCTGCCCCATGGTCTCCAGTATTGCCCCAGTGTGTCCAGCAATCTGCCCCATAGTCTCCTGTATTGCCCCAGTGTGTCCAGCAATCTGCCCCATGGTCTCCAGTATTGCCCCAGTGTGTCCAGCAATCTGCCCCATAGTCTCCTGTATTGCCCCAGTGTGAATATCCTATGGAGGTCTGGATTTGGAATGATACTCAAAATCAAAGTGGAAAATCAAATTACAGGCTGATCCAACTTCAGTGGAAATGCCTCATGACAAGGAAAAGAGGCTCAGTATTGCGTGTGGCCTCCACGTGCCTGTATGACCTCCCTACTGTACAACTCCTGGGCATGCTCCTGATGAGGCAGCGGATGGTCTCCTGAGTGATCTCCCAGACCTGGACTAAAGCATCCGCCAACTCCTGGACAGTCTGTGGTGCAACGTGACGTTGGTGGATGGTGCGAGACATGATGTCCCAGATGTACTCAATTGGATTCAGGTCTGGGGAACGGGCGGGCCCTGTTCCACCGCTGCGCGCTGCCATCTTCCCGGTCCTCTGGCTGTGACTGGTCAGTCAGAGGGTGGCGCCGGCGCACATTAAGCGCGTCATCGCGCCCTCTGAACTGAAGGTCACAGGCCGAGGACCGGGAAGATGGCGACGCGCAGCGGTGGAACGGGGCTAAGTGAATATAGCCGATACTCACCCTCCTGGCGGTCCCTGCTTCTCTGTTGGAGATCGCGGTGTGCATTCAGTGTTAACACTTACCGCGATCTCCTGGGAGCGTCACTCTGTGAGGCCCAGACTGCGCCTGCGCTTGCGCAGTCTATAAAGGTTTCGGACAGAGTGACGCTCCCAGCATTATATTATAGATATTTAGACTGTATATATGTTTTTACTAATATTTGAGGTCATGGATCCATTCTATGTCCGTTTTGCAAACCGGCGAGAAAATCTCGCCGTCGGGATGCCATACAGATGTCACACGGATAATTTGATGCGAGGAAATCGCATCCTCGCACTGCACATGGATCACTGTTTTGTAAACATTTGTGCGATTCTCGTCCGTGTAAAACGGACCGTATTTTTATATGTTGTGTGTGTCCACGGCCTTATACTTTTCTTCTATTTGTTCCACTCCTGGTTTTGGCTTACAAATACTGATGTAAAATACTGACCAAATACTGCTAGTGTGACGGCAGCCTTACACTCTCAATCCAAGCAAAGCCCTCATTCTCCTGTAAAAATCCAGAAAAAAACCACGGAGGAATGAATGAAAAGCTGCCTGCGCAGCCTCCCCGCCAGACCGAACATGAACTTTTTCCCACGCTGCCGAGTTCACCTCAGGTCAGGCGGGGCCGCTGCACTGCCTCACTGACTACCGCTGGTGTCACTGTGCATGCGCAGACTCACAGCCTGACCTGAGGTGAACCAATTAACATTGGTCTGAGTGCTATGCGATTTTTTTCTCGCATAGCACTGGTCCGTATACCTCTCTAGTGTGACTCCGGCCTTACACTGTTCATGGACCCACTGAGCCACAGACCTACCATGGAGGGGCGTAACTAAGCAGCTACTTTAGTGCTCGCTGAAGTGGTGAGGTCAGACTTGTGCTGCAGGTAGCTGCCAGGAGCCACTCCAGGGAGACGTCTGGTTTTGGCTTACAAATACTGATGTAAAATACTGACCAAATACTGCTGGTGTGACGGCAGCCTTACATTGACACTATGAACAGACTCAGATACATGCATGGAGAGCCTGTGTGTTGGGCGCTCCATGCATGTGTTGTGTCTGTGACACAGCCGCGACACATGCAGCTGCGGCACCGAACAGCTGGTCAGCCGGCGCGCTCCAGGAAGCCGATTCCCTGTGCAGCTTATTCAGTAAGCTCTATAGCTTGCCGAAGCAGCTCTGACCCGATCAAATTCACTCTCTGTTCATGAGTAGAGAACTGGCTGTAGGGCAGTGACCGAGCTTGTGCGACCATAAGGTGGCCCTGCACATTACTATATGGTTTGTCCGGTGACCAGAAAAATGCCCACAGGAAAAATGCCCAGAGGAAAATTGCCCACAGGAAAAATACCCACAGGAAAATTGCCCAAATGGAAAACTGCCCACACGGAAAATTTCCCACACGGAAATTTGCCGACACGGAAAATTGCCCACACGGAAAACTTTCCACACAGAAAATTGCCAATACAGAAAATTGCCAATTGCAGCATCACAAAGTTTCAGATCCATGAAATTTGAGGTGCAAGGTGAAGAATGCCCACAGAAAATTGCCCATAGGCTGAATTATAGGTTAAATACTCTGTAGGACAGGGGGATAGTATATGCATGTATACGTGAGATGCTCTGCAGGGCTGAAGAATAATAAATAATTATAGGTGAGATGCTCTGCAGGACAGAGAATAGCAAAAGAGATATAGGTTAAATGCTCTGCAGGACAGGGGGATAGTATGCTGGTATGCGTGAGATGCTCTGCAGGGCAGAAGAATAATATAGAATTATAGGTGAGATGCTCTGCAGTACAGAATAATAATATAGAATTATAGATGAGATGCTCTGCAGGACATATAATAGCAAAGAGATATAGGTTAAATGCTCTGCAGGACAAGGGGATAGTATGCAGATATACGTGAGATGCTCTGCAGGGCAGAAGAATAATATAGAGTTATAGGTGAGATGCTTTGCAGGACAGAGAATAGCAAAGATATATAGGTTAAATGTTCTGCAGGTCAGGGGGATAGTATGCAGGTATACGTGAGATGCTCTGCAGAACAGAGAATAGTATAGATTTATAGGTGAGAAGCTCTGCAGCACAGAAGAATGGCTGCGAAAATTGCCCACATAAAAAACTACCGACAAGTTTATTAAGAACAGTTTATTAAGGAGGTCTAATAACAACAATAACAAGTTTATTAAACAATCATTGCACATCTCCAAATAATTAGCAGCCGGGTGATTGTCCTTGACTTCCATGGGCTCCATTAAAATACAATACAGCACAACACAGGTAGCAAAGAAAATGCAGAATGGATTTTAACAAAGGTCTCTGGGCCCAGTTTACTTCTCCAGGTTCGGTTCACTCATCCCTAGTCCCAGAGTACAGATTCTGTTCTTGTCATTCCACTCTTCTACCAATAATTCCACTCTCATTGTGGTGTGTCTGGGCCTAGAGACCCTTATTCAAATCCACCTTGTATTTCCTTCCATCCTATGCCTGCCTGCACCTGCAGTATACAGGTCCTTCTCAAAAAATTAGCATATAGTGTTAAATTTCATTATTTACCATAATGTAATGATTACAATTAAACTTTCATATATTATAGATTCATTATCCATCAACTGAAATTTGTCACGTCTTTTATTGTTTTAATACTAATGATTTTGGCATACAACTCCTGATAACCCAAAAAACCTGTCTCAATAAATTAGCATATCAAGAAAAGGTTCTCTAAACGACCTATTACCCTAATCTTCTGAATCAACTAATTAACTCTAAACACATGCAAAAGATACCGGAGGCTTTTATAAACTCCCTGCCTGGTTCATTACTCAAAACCCCCATCATGGGTAAGACTAGCGACCTGACAGATGTCAAGAAGGCCATCATTGACACCCTCAAGCAAGAGGGTAAGACCCAGAAAGAAATTTCTCAACAAATAGGCTGTTCCCAGAGTGCTGTATCAAGGCACCTCAATGGTAAGTCTGTTGGAAGGAAACAATGTGGCAGAAAACGCTGTACAACGAGAAGAGGAGACCGGACCCTGAGGAAGATTGTGGAGAAGGACCGATTCCAGACCTTGGGGAACCTGAGGAAGCAGTGGACTGAGTCTGGTGTGGAAACATCCAGAGCCACCGTGCACAGGCGTGTGCAGGAAATGGGCTACAGGTGCCGCATTCCCCAGGTAAAGCCACTTTTGAGCTACAGAGAAGCAGCACTGGACTGTTGCTAAGTGGTCCCAAGTACTTTTTTCTGATGAAAGCAAATTTTGCATGTCATTCAGAAATCAAGGTGCCAGAGTCTGGAGGAAGACTGGGGAGAAGGAAATGCCAAAATGCCTGAAGTCCAGTGTCAAGTACCCACAGTCAGTGATGGTGTGGGGTGCCATGTCAGCTGCTGGTGTTGGTCCACTGTGTTTCATCAAGGGCAGGGTCAATGCAGCTAGCTATCAGGAGATTTTGGAGCACTTCATGCTTCCATCGGCTGAAATGCTTTATGGAGATGAAGATTTCATTTTTCAGCACGACCTGGCACCTGCTCACAGTGCCAAAACCACTGGTAAATGGTTTACTGACCATGGTATTACTGTGCTCAATTGGCCTGCCAACTCTCCTGACCTGAACCCCATAGAGAATCTGTGGGATATTGTGAAGAGAAAGTTGAGAGACGCAAGACCCAACACTCTGGATGAGCTTAAGGCCGCTATTGAAGCATCCTGGGCCTCCATAACATCTCAGCAGTGTCACAGGCTGATTGCCTCCATGCCACGCTGCATTGAAGCAGTCATTTCTGCCAAAGGATTCCCGACCAAGTATTGAGTGCATAACTGAACATTATTATTTGATGGTTTTTTTGTATGTTATTAAAAAACACTTTTATTTGATTGGATGGGTGAAATATGCTAATTTATTGAGACAGGTTTTTTGGGTTATCAGGAGTTGTATGCCAAAATCATCAGTATTAAAACAATAAAAGACGTGACAAATTTCAGTTGGTGGATAATGAATCTATAATATATGAAAGTTTAATTGTAATCATTACATTATGGTAAATAATGAAATTTAACACTATATGCTAATTTTTTGAGAAGGACCTGTATGTGTACGATACATAACTAGGTAGGGTCTGTTCACTCTTACTCTTGGTAGTCATAAGCAGAGGCGTAGCTAGAGCTTTTGCCGCCCGGGGCTGTTCCCGAGTTTGGCGCCCCCCCCCCCCCCCCCGGCTCAATACACACAAAGGTTACCAAAAATGGTTTTCCTGTTTTGTAGAACTTAAACTGGGCCTAATGGTGTCACCCCCACATGCCACACCTGTGACTTAATACCACCACACCATGACCAGGCCACATAGTGACCGAATAATACTACATACAAGGGACAAATACCACAACACCATTTCCAGACCACATATTACCACCACATAGTGACTGAATACTACAATACTGATCAGTAATAAAAAAAAACCCACAATACTATCACCATAAGTGCCAGTATTCACAGGAGATCTGTACTTAGTATGCAGTGTCTGTGTAGAGGTAATACAGAGATCACTGGTGACATTATACACAGGACCTCTATATAGTATACAGTGTATAGTGTCAGTGTATAGGTAACACTGACTCACCAGTGACGTCTCTAGGTGAAGTCCTTCATCTTTCATCCAGCACAGACCGCCATCATTCCTTCCAGCCAGGACTCGTTTCTGCAGGAAATAACACAGTTATCTCGAGCTCCGCTTGCAGAACACATTACTTAATTTTTCACAACTTCTACATTACATCACATGAAGAAAAAAAGGTGATATAGTGTCACTCTGCACAGTAACAGGACCGCCCCCCATTTAAAACAGTATACTCAAAAAATAAAATAAATACATCACTGCAGTAATAATATCCCTTAATTATCCCCTATGGTAACACTATTCCCCACCCTGGCCCCGTTTCTCATTCCTGGCTCCAGCCATATGTTCTCGCATCCTGCCCTCATGAGTATCCATTCTACCCCATATGATCTCCCCATCCTGCCCCACCAGCCTCCATCGTATCCGTCCTGCCCCATGATCCAATCCTGCCCCGTGTCTCCAATCATGCCCCGTATCTACATTCTGCCCATGCCTCAAGTCCTGCCCCCAGTGTGTCCAGCATATTACCCCCATGTTGTCCAGCAATCTGCCCCAGTGTGTCCAGCATATTACCCCCATGTTGTCCAGCAATCTGCCCCAGTGTGTCCAGCATATTACCCCCAGTGTGTCCAGCAATCTGCCCCAGTATGTCCAGCACTGCCCCCAGTGTGTCCAGCAATCTGCCCCAGTGTCCAGCCTTTCCCCAGTGTGTCCAGCAGTCTGCCCCAGTGTGTCCAGCATATTACCCCCAGTGTCCAGCATTGCCCCAGTGTGTCCAGCATATTACCCCCAGTGTGTCCAGCAATCTGCCCCAGTGTCCAGCATTGCCCCAGTGTGTCCAGAAGTCTGCCCCAGGGTCTCCAGCATTGCCTCAATGTGTCCAGAAATCTGCCCCAGGGTCTCCAGTATTGCCCCAGTGTGTCCAGCAATCTGCCCCATGGTCTCCTGTATTGCCCCAGTGTGTCCAGCATTCTGCCCCATGGTCTCCAGTATTGCCCCGGTGTGTCCAGCAATCTGCCCCATGGTCTCCTGTATTGCCCCAGTGTGTCCAGCATTCTGCCCCATGGTCTCCAGTATTGCCCCGGTGTGTCCAGCAATCTGCCCCATGGTCTCCAGTATTGCCCCAGTATGTCCAGAAGTCTGCCCCAGGGTCTCCAGCATTGCCTCAATGTGTCCTGAAATCTGCCCCATGGTCTCCAGTATTCAGTGTGTCCAGCAATCTGCCCCATAGTCTCCTGTATTGCCCCAGTGTGTCCAGCATTCTGCCCCATGGTCTCCAGTATTGCCCCAGTGTGTCCAGCATTCTGCCCCATGGTCTCCTGTATTGCCCCAGTGTGTCCAGAATTCTGCCCCATGGTCTCCAGTATTGCCCCAGTGTGTCCAGCAATCTGCCCCATGGTCTCCTGTATTGCCCCAGTGTGTCCAGCAATCTGCCCCATGGTCTCCTGTATTGCCCCAGTGTGTCCAGCATTCTGCCACATGGTCTCCTGTATTGCCCCAGTGTGTCCAGCATTCTGCCCCATGGTCTCCAGTATTGCCCCAGTGTGTCCAGCATTCTGCCACATGGTCTCCTGTATTGCCCCAGTGTGTCCAGCATTCTGCCCCATGGTCTCCAGTATTGCCCCAGTGTGTCCAGCAATCTGCCCCATGGTCTCCAGTATTGCCCCAGTGTGTCCAGCAATCTGCCCCATAGTCTCCTGTATTGCCCCAGTGTGTCCAGCAATCTGCCCCATGGTCTCATGTATTGCCCCAGTGTGTCCAGCAATCTGCCCCATGGTCTCCAGTATTGCCCCAGTGTGTCCAGCATTGCCCCAGCCCCAGACAGTCAGACATAAAGAAAAAAAAAAAAAAAGTAAAATCCTCACCTCTCCCGTTCCTAGCGCAGGTCCGGTGCAGTCAGCGTCTCTCCGGCTCTGCGACGCTCAGGACAGAGAGGCAGAGCGGCGCGCACAGTAGTGACGTCATCGCGCCCTCTGCTCTGAGACGTCGCAGAGTCAGAGGACGCTGAAGCCGCAGGAACCAGGAGAGGTGAGTATTAGAGCGGGGGACGGGGTCCGGCGGTGGGGGGAGCTGGCCCTGGTCGTGGCGGCGGACGGCGCCGCCCGAAGATTTAAAGGGGCGTCTTTTTTTTTTTTTTTTCTTCTCCTGCAGCGCCGGCCGCCCCCCGCGTTGTGCCGCCCGGGGCGGACCGCCCCCCCCGCACCCCCCTTCCTACGCCACTGGTCATAAGTGGACAGGGAAGGAAGTGCAGGCGCCAGATTCACTGCCACTGAAGTCAATGGAGGGCAGTGCTGCTATGACACTTCCGCTCCTCTGACAGAATCTCATCTTTCTGCGGTGCCTTCTGGGCTTCCAGGACCATCTATCTCAGCCAGCAGCACCCTGCTTTTGTTGGGCACCCACTGAGATGATAATGTATTAGATCTGACCTGCAGTCCCATGTAACTCCACAGATAATACAGTGATTCTTTTGTGGGTACTGGTAGCAGTGATGGCTCCTCTGGATCACACTGCTGCTGGTTCTGCCTGTAATGCTGTTCTGGGCTGGTGGGAGGAGTAAGGCAGAATCAGTGAGAGATGAGAGCAGACTAGATCTATATATTGCTGATAGTGACAGACTGCTACAAACCACAGATCTTCAGCATGTTTGCAGTTTTGCACTAGTTCAGCTGTAAATCACAAGTTGATCACACATCATGTGAACATCCTCACCTTTCACCTCAAATATCATAGATCTGAAACTTTGTGATGCTGCAATTGGCAATTATCCATGTGGGCAATTTTCCATGTGGGCAATTTTCCGTGTGGGTAAATTTCTGTGTGGGCAATTTTCCGTGTGGGGAATTTTCTGTGTGGACAATTTTTATTTGGGCAATTTTCTGTGTGGGCAATTTTCCTGTGGGCATTTTTCCTGTTTGCAATTTTCAGGGAACCGACACCCGACACTCAGTGCAGGAGCGGAGTCTGTACCACTCACAGCGCAGGCATGAAGAGGGAGTGAGCCCCCTCTGCACTCCAATCGGCGCACCCGTGACCTCATCGCGGGGATCTGATCGTTGCCATGGTGACCCGATTTCATCATGACGACATCCGGGTCACCATGCTCTAGCAAACTAGTTAGATCATGCTTAGTGCATTAGCTAACAAGTTTGTGTGAGAGCAGAAGGTCACTACTAATGCATTATAACAGCGATCAGACTGCAAAAAGTGTAAATTCCATAGTTGGAATAAGCAAAAGAAAAGTGTAAAAAAAAAAAAATTGAAAAAATATTTTTTTACAAATATAATTTAAAAAAAAAAAAACATATTGTTGGATGGATGGATCTGGATAAGTTGGAAACTTGGGCTGAAAGGTGGCAGATGAGGTTTAACAATGATAAATGTAAGGTTATACACATGGGAAGAAGGAATCAATATCACCATTACACACTGAATGGGAAACCACTGGGTAAATCTGACAGGGAGAAGGACTTGGGGATCCTAGTTAATGATAAACTTACCTGGAGCAGCCAGTGCCAGGCAGCAGCTGCCAAGGCAAACAGGATCATGGGGTGCATTAAAAGAGGTCTGGATACACATGATGAGAGCATTATACTGCCTCTGTACAAATCCCTAGTTAGACCGCACATGGAGTACTGTGTCCAGTTTTGGGCACCGGTGCTCATGAAGGATATAATGGAACTAGAGAGAGTACAAAGGAGGGCAACAAAATTAATAAAGGGGATGGGAGAACTACAATACCCAGACAGATTAGCGAAATTAGGATTATTTAGTCTAGAAAAAAGACGACTGAGGGGCGATCTAATAACCATGTATAAGTATATAAGGGGACAATACAAATATCTCGCTGAGGATCTGTTTATACCAAGGAAGGTGACGGGCACAAGGGGGCATTCTTTGCGTCTGGAGGAGAGAAGGTTTTTCCACCAACATAGAAGAGGATTCTTTACTGTTAGGGCAGTGAGAATCTGGAATTGCTTGCCTGAGGAGGTGGTGATGGCGAACTCAGTCGAGGGGTTCAAGAGAGGCCTGGATGTCTTCCTGGAGCAGAACAATATTGTATCATACAATTATTAGGTTCTGTAGAAGGACGTAGATCTGGGGATTTATTATGATGGAATATAGGCTGAACTGGATGGACAAATGTCTTTTTTCGGCCTTACTAACTATGTTACTATGTTACTATGTTACTATATTGTACCCATCTGCCTCAGGGGTAATCCTTGACACTGATCTCTCTTTCAAACCACATAGCCAAGCCCTTTCCACTTCCTGCTGACTTCAACTCAAAAATATTTCCCGGATCCGTACATTCCTAAACCAAGAATCTGCAAAAACCCTAGTCCATGCCCTCATCATCTCCCGCCTTGACTACTGCAACCTCCTGCTCTGTGGCCTCCCCTCGAACACTCTCGCACCCCTCCAATTTATTCTAAACTCTGCTTCCCGACTAATCCACCTGTCCCCCGCTATTCCCCGACCTCTCCCCTCTGCCAATCCCTTCCCTGGCTCCCCATTACCCAAAGACTCCAGTTATAACCCTAACCATGACATACAAAGCCATCCACAACCTGTCTCCTCCATACATCTGTGACCTCGTCATCTGGTACCTACGCAACCTCCAATCCTCACAAGATCTCCTTCTCTACTCCCCTCTTATCTCCTTTTCCCACAACCGCATACAAGATTTCTCCCGCGCATCCCCCATACTCTGGAACTCTCTACCCCAATACATCAGACTCTCGCCTACCGTGGAAACCTTCAAAAAGAACCTGAAGACGCACCTCTTCCGATTAGCCTACAACCTGCAGTAACCACCGATCGACCAAACCGCTGCATGACCAGCTCTACCCTCGCCTACTGTATTCTCATCCATCCCTTGTAGATTGTGAGCCCTCGCGGGCAGGGTCCTCTCTCCTCCTGTACCAGTTATGACTTATATTGTTTAAGATTATTGTACTTGTTTTTATTATGTATACCCCTCCTCACATGTAAAGCGCCATGGAATAAATGGTGCTATAATAAATAATAATAATAAATAAATATTTATATAAAAACAGAGAAAAAGTACACGTACTTGGTATTGCTGGGTCCAGAGCGACCCGACCTACAAAAATGTCCCACCAGTTTACCACTTCAGTGAACACAGTTAAAAAAAACAAACGAGGCAAAAAATGATGCTTTTTCATCATACCACCAAACAAAAAGTGGAATAAAAAAGACGAATGTAAATAAAAATGAAAACATCATCTTGTCCCACAAAAAGCAAGCCACTATACAGCTCCATCAGTGGAATAATTAAAAAAAAAGTTATAGCTCTCAGAATAAAGCGATGCAAAAATAATAAGCAATAGGTTTTTTGTGTAAAAGCGCCAAAACACAAAAACTGTATAAATGTGGTAATCGCTGTAATCGTACTCACCAGAAGAATAAAGTCGCCCTGTCAATTTTACCACATACTGAACGCCATAAAAAAAAATCTTGAATTGTTGGTGTTTGTTCATTCTGCCTCCCAAAAATTAGAATAGTAAGCGATGGTACCAACGCTACCAATGAAAACATCTACTTGTCCCGCAAAAAACAAGCCCTCACATGACTGTCGGCCGAAATATGGAAAAATTATTGCTCTCAAAATATGGAGATGCAAAAGCAATAAAAAGTGTCTTTTACTGCGTGACAGCAGCCAAACATAAAAAAATATATAAATCTGGTATCGCTGTAATTGCACCAATCAAAAGAATAAAGTCGCCTTATACCACATGGAACAACATAAAAAATAAAAAAATAAATTAAACCAATTCTTCATATGCTGTTGATTTGTTCATTCTGTCTCCAAAGATCGCAGTAAGTCTCGTCGCACATTTATCCTACGTTCTGCGCTGAGAGCTTACATCAGAGTTTTCGTGTAAATCTGTGAAATATGTGATTAAGACGCAGTCCCGGGTGGAAGATTCCCTAAAATGAGGCAGATGGAGACGTTGTGGACGCTGTCTGACCTGTGATCCTGCAGTGTCCATCTTTTCAAGCGACCATAAAACTGCAGTTGACCACAGTTTTGTGCACCTCTGAAAATAAGGACAACTCTGAACATAGGCTAGATGGAGTGCAGAGTAATTCTGCTGCTTCATTATAGTGAGTGGATGCCTCGGGGGGTTTCTGTACAGTCATGGCCAAAATTTTTGAGAATTACACCAAAATTATATTTTCACATGATCTGCTGCCCTCTGGTTTTTATTAGTGTTTGTCTGATGTTTATATCACATACAGAAATATAATTGCAATCATATTATGAGTACCAATAGGTTATATTGGTAGTTAGAATGAGTTAATGCAGCAAGTCAATATTTGCAGTGTTGACCCTTCTTCTTCAAGACCTCTGCAATTCTCCCTGGCATGCTCTCAATCAACTTCTGGACCAAATCCTGACTGATAGCAGTCCATTCTTGCATAATCAATGCTTGTATTTTGCCAGAATTTGTTGGTTTTTGTTTGTCCACCCGTCTCTTGATGACTGACCACAAGTTCTCAATGGGATTAACATCTGGGGAGTTTCCAGGCCATGGACCTCTATGTTTTGTTCCATGAGCCATTTAGTTATCACCTTTGCTTTATGGCAAGGTGCTCCATCATGCTGGAAAAGGCATTGTTGGGCGCCAAACTGCTCTTGGACGGTTGGGAGAAGTTGCTCTTGGAGGACATTCTGGTACCATTCTTTATTCATGGCTGTGTTTTTAGGCAAGACTGTGAGTGAGCCGATTCCCTTGGCTGAGAAGCAACCCCACACATGAATGGTTTCAGGATTCTTTACAGTTGGCATGAGACAAGACTGGTGGTAGTGCTCACCTCTTCTTCTCCGAATAAGCTGTTTTCCAGATGTTCCAAACAATCGAAAAGGGGATTCATCAGAGAAAATGACTTTGCCCCAGTCCTCAGCAGTCCACTCCCTGTACCTTTTGCAGAATATCAGTTGGTCCCTGATGTTTTTTCTGGAGAGAAGTGGCTTCTTTGCTGCCCTCCTTGAAACCAGGCCTTGCTCAAAGAGTCTCCGCCTCACAGTGCGTGCAGAAGCACTCACACCAGCCTGCTGCCATTCCTGAGCAAGGTCGGCACTGCTGGTAGTCCGATCCCGCAGCTGAAACAGTTTTAAGATACGGTCCTGGCGCTTGCTGGTCTTTCTTGGGCGCCCTGGAGCCTTTTTGACAACAATGGAAGCTCTCTCCTTGAAGTTATTGATGATGCGATAGATTGTTGACTGAGGTGCAATCTTTGTAGCTGCGAAACTCTTCCCTGTTAGGCCATTTTTGTGCAGTGCAATGATGGCTGCACGTGTTTCTTTAGAGATAACCATGGTTAACTGAAGAGAAACAATGATATCCTTTTAAAGTGTCCAGTGATGTCATTCTTACTTAATCATGACTGATTGATCGCCAGCCCTGACCTCATCAACACCCACACCTGTGTTAATGGATCAATCACTAAAACGATGTTAGCTGCTCCGTTTAAGGCAGGACTGCAATGATGTTGAAATGTGTTTTGGGGGTTAAAGTTCATTTTCTGGGCAAATATTGACTTTGCAAGTACAGTAATTGCTGTTAAGCTGATCACTCTGACATTCAGGAGTATATGCAAATTGCCATTAGAAAAAATGAAGCAGTAGACTTTGGAAAAATTAATATTTGTCTCATTCTCAAAATTTTTGTCCATGACTGTAGATGAAAACTCCGAAGTAAGTGCTCAGCGTAGAGCGCTGCATAAATGTGATCCCATATGTTATGGAAAATGTTCCCAACAAAGCTTCAACTCAATCCATAAAGAAAGCAAGTTACGAATCAGGTCCGTCATCTGTCAATGGAAACATAAGGGGCTTCCACATTATTGGTAGTACAAAAACTCTGGAACAGCAAATTAACTCCTCACCCTACAAAAGAAATCCAGCAAATTCAGCTCTCTGAAATCTAAATGCCCCTCTCCCTTCTGAACCCCACAGTGTTCCTAAACCAGAGTTATCGTCCACATGTTTGACATTTCTGTAGAGATGACAGCCCGCCTAATTTTGGCACAATGTACTGGTCTATAAAACAAACTGGTCACTACAAGGTACTGGTCACTACAATGGCAATATGCAATTTTCACTCAGCAACATCCACTGCTGCGTGTTTCTGGAAAACACCCATGGAGTAAAATTTGTCACTACACCTGTAGATAAATTTCCAAAATGGTATAATTTCCAAAATGGGGTCATTTCAAGGGGGATTCTGCTCTTCTAACACTTAGGGGCTCTGTAAATGAAGTCCGCAAACTATTCTAGGAAAATCTGCGCTCCAGGAAGCAAATAGCTCTCCATCCCTCCAGAGTCTTGCCGTATGGCTAAGCAGTACTGTACAGCCATACATGGGCTATTTCTACATTCAGCAGAAATTTTGGAACAAATTTTTGTGCAATTTTTAGCCATTTCCCAGTGTTAAAATGTAAAATCTGGGGCTGAAACAAAATTTTGGAGGTAAAAATGTAATTTGTTTTTATTTACAGCCCAATGGTATAAAATTCTGTGACACACCTGTGGTATCAATATGATCATTGCACCCCTAGATGAATTCACTGAGAGGTGTAATTTGTAAAATGGAGTCTCTGATAGAGTTCTGCTGTTCTGGCACCTCAGGGGCTCTGCCAATGTGACATGGCACCGTTAAACCAGTCCAGTAAAATCTGAACTTTAATATGACGCTGCTTTTTCCTGGGGGTTCAAGGTGCTTACCATACATCTAGATAAGTTCCCTGAGGGATCTTTCTTCCAAAATGGTGTCAGTTGTGAGGTGTTTCTACTGTGTAGGCACATCAGGGGCTCTCCAAACATGACATGATGTCCGCTGATTAGTCCAACAAATTTTGCATTCAAAAATCCAAATGGTGCTCCTTCCCTTCCAAGCCCTGCTGTGCACCCGAACAGTAGTTTTTCCCCCCCTATGGGCAGTGACATACTCAGGAAATATTGCACTACAAATTGTATGGTGCAATTTTTGCTGTTACTGCAAAATTTGTGGCTAAAAATCATTTTTGTGGGAAAAATGTGTTTTTTTATTTTCTCGGCTCAAGAGTATAAACTTTTGTGAAGCACTTGGAGGTTCAAGGTGCTCACAGCACATCTAAATAAGTTCCCTGAGGGATCTCGTTTCTAAAATGGTGTCACTTGCTTTTTTGTTTTCACTTTTTTTCTCGCCGTTTAGGCCCATCAAGGGCTCTCCAAACGTGACAAGGCGTCCGCTAATTATTCCAGCCAATTTTACATTCAAAAAGTTAAATAGCACTTCTTCCCTTGTGCTCTGATGTGCGCCCAAACAGTGGTTTTCTTCCATATATCAGCATACTCGTCAGAAATTGCACAACAAATTTTGGGGTCCATTTTTTCCTGTTACCCTTGTAAAAATAAAAATCATTTAGGTCTAAAGTAAAATTTTTGTGAAAAAAGTTAAATGTTCATCTTTACTTCCACGTTCCAAAAATTTCTGTGATGTACCTGAAGGGTTAAACTTTTTGAATGTTGTTTTGAGCACCTTAAGGTGTGGAGTTTTTAAAATGGTGTCACTTTTGAGTATTTTATGTCATATAGACCACTCAAAGTAATTTCAAAATTGGTATGTCACAAAAAAAATTGGTTTTGTAAAAAAAAAATGAGAAATCGCTGGTCAACTTTTAACCCTTATAACTTCCTAACAAAAAAAAATGCTTAAAAAAATTGTGCTGATGTAAAGTAGACATGTGGTAAATGTTGTTTATGAACTATTTTGTGTGACATATCTCTCTTATTTAAGAGCATACACATTAACCCCTTTCTGCCATTGGACATACTATTCCGTCCAGCGCGATCAGCCGCACTCACGGGAGGAGCGCGGCCGATCGCGGCCGGGTGTCAGCTGACTATCGCAGCTGACATCTGGCACTATGTGCCAGGAGCGGTCACGGACCGTCCCCGGCACATTAACCCCCGGCACACTGCGATCAAACATGATCGCAGTGTTTCGGCGGTATAGGGAAGCATCGCGCAGGGAGGGGGCTCCCTGCGGGCTTCCCCGAGACCCCTGGAGCAATGCGATGTGATCGTGTTGCTCCGAGGGTCTCTTACCTCCTTTCTCCCTGCAGAAGGCTCGGATCCAAAATGGCTGTGGCATCCGGGTCCTGCAGGGAGGTGGCTTCACTGCGCCTGCTTAGAGCAGGCGCCAGGAAGCCTTCAGAAGTGCACGTCAGATCACTGATCTGACACAGTGCACAGCAAAGTGTCAGATCAGCGATCTTGCAATATAACATGATGGCCCCCCCGGGGCAATGTTATAGTGTAAAAAAAAATATTCACACGTGTAAAAAAAAAATTAAAAAAAATTCCAAAAACTAAAAAATTGTTCCTATAAATACATTTCTTTATCTAAACAAAAAAAAACAATAACGTAACGACCCCACCTATATCGCTAGTTAACCCCTTCAGTGAACACTGTAAAAAAAAAAAAAATACGAGGCAAAAAACAACGCTTTATTCTCATACCGCCAAACAAAAAGTGGAATAACACGCGATCAAAAAGACTGATATAAATAACCATGGTACCGCTGAAAACATCATCTTGTCCCGCAAAAAACGAGCCATGATACAGCATCATCAGCGAAAAAATAAAAAGTTATAGTCCTCAGAATAAAGCGATGCAAAAATAATTATTTTTTCTATAAAATAGTTTTTATCGTATAAAAGCGCCAAAACATTAAAAAATGATATAAATGAGGTATCGCTGTAATCGTACTGACTCGGAGAATAAAACTGCTTTATCAATTTTACCAAACGCGGAACGGTATAAACGCCTCCCCCAAAAGAAATTCATGAATAGCTGGTTTTTGGTCATTCTGCCTCACAAAAATCGGAATAAAAAGCGATCAAAAAATGTCACGTGCCCGAAAATGTTACCAATAAAAATGTCAACTCGTCCCGCAAAAACAAGACCTCACATGACTCTGTGGACCTAAATATGGAAAAATTATAGCTCTCAAAATGTGGTAACGCAAAAAATATTTTTTGCAATAAAAAGCATCTTTCAGTGTGTGACGGCTGCCAATCATAAAAATCCGCTAAAAAACCCGCTATAAAAGTAAATCAAACCCCCCTTAATCACCCCCTTAGTTAGGGAAAAATTTAAAAATTAAAAAAATGTATTTATTTCCATTTTCCCATTAGGGTTAGGGTTAGGGCTAGGGTTAGGGCTAAGGTTAGGGTTAGTGTTAGGGCTAGGGTTGGGGCTGGGTTAAGGCTACAGTTAGGTTTGGGGCTAAAGTTAGGGTTAGGGTTGGGGCTAAAGTTAGGGTTTGGACTACATTTACGGTTGTGAATAGGGTTAGGGGTGTGTCAGGGTTAGAGGTGTGGTTAGGGTTACCGTTGGGATTAGGGTTAGGGATGTGTTTGGATTAGGGTTTCAGTTATAATTGAGGGGTTTCCACTGTTTAGGCACATCAGGGGCTCTCCAAACGTGACATGGCGTCCGATCTCAATTCCAGCCAATTCTGCGTTGAAAAAGTAAAACAGTGCTCCTTCCCTTCCGAGCTCTCCCGTGTGCCCAAACAGGGGTTTACCCAAACATATGGGGTATCAGCGTACTCAGGACAAATTGGACAACAACTTTAGGGGTCCAATTTCTCCTGTTACCCTTGGGAAAATACAAAACTGGGGGCTAAAAAATAATTTTTGTGGGAAAAAAAGATTTTTTTATTTTCACGGCTCTGCGTTATAAACTGTAGTGAAACACTTGGGGGTTCAAAGTTCTCACAACACATCTAGATAAGTTCCTTGGGGGTCTAGTTTCCAATATAGGGTCACTTGTGGGGGGTTTCTACTGTTTAGGTACATTAGGGGCTCTGCAAACGCAATGTGACGCCTGCAGACCATTCCATCTAAGTCTGCATTCCAAATGGCGCTCCTTCCCTTCCGAGCCCTCCCATGCGCCCAAACGGTGGTTCCCCCCCCCACATATGGGGTATCAGCATACACAGGACAAATTGTACAACAACTTTTGGGTCCAATTTCTCTAGTTACCCTTGGGAAAATACAAAACTGAGGGCTAAAAAATAATTTTTGTGGGAAAAAAAGAATTTTTATTTTTACAGCTCTGCATTATAAACTTCTGTGAAGCCCTTGGTGGATCAAAGTGCTCACCGCACATCTAGATAAGTTCCTTAGGGGGTCTACTTTCCAAAATGGTGTCAGTTGTGGGGGGTTTCAATGTTTAGGCACATAAGAGGCTCTCCAAATGCAACATGGCGTCCCATCTCAATTCCTGTCAATTTTGCATTGAAAAGTCAAACGGCGCTCCTTCCCTTCCGAGCTCTCCCATGCACCCAAACAGTGGTTTACCCCCACATATGGGGTATCAGCGTACTCAGGACAAATTGTACAACAACTTTTGGGGTCCAATTTCTTCTTTTACCCTTGGGAAAATAAAAAATTGGGGGCGAAAAATCATTTTTGTTAAAAAATATGATTTTTTTATTTTTACGGCTCTGCATTATAAACTTCTGTGAATCACTTAATGGGTCAAAGTGCTCACCAAACATCTAGATAAGTTCCTTAGGGGGTCTACTTTCCAAAATGGTGTCACTTGTGGGGGGTTTCAATGTTTAGGCACATCAGGGGCTCTCCAAACGCAACATGGCGTCCCATCAAAGTCAAATGGCGCTCCTTCGCTTCCGAGCTCTGTCATGCGCCCAAACAGTGGTTTACCCCCACATATGAGGTATCGGCGTACTCAGGACAAATTGTACAACAACTTTTGGGGTCCATTTTCTCCTGTTACCCATGGTAAAATAAAACAAATTGGAGCTGAAGTAAATTTTTTGTGAAAAAAAGTTAAATGTTAATTTTTATTTAAACATTCCAAAAATTCCTGTGAAACACCTGAAGGGTTAATAAACTTCTTGAATGTGGTTTTGAGAACCTTGAGGGGTGCAGTTTTTAGAATGGTGTCACACTTGGTTATTTTCTATCATATAGACCCCTCAAAATGACTTCAAATGAGATGTGGTCCCTAAAAAAAAATGGTGTTGTAAAAATGAGAAATTGCTGGTCAACTTTTAACTCTTATAACTCCCTAACAAAAAAAAATTTTGGTTCCAAAATTGTGCTGTAGGCATGTGGGAAATGTTACTTATTAAGTATTTTGTGTGACATATCTCTGTGATTTAATTGCATAAAAATTCAAAGTTGGAAAATTGCGAAATTTTCAAAATGTTCGCCAAATTTCCATTTTTTTCACAAATAAACGCAGGTAATATCAAAGAAATTTTACCACTATCATGAAGTACAATATGTCACGAGAAAACAGTGTCAGAAGCACTGGGATCCGTTGAAGCTTTCCAGAGTTATAACCTCATAAAAGGACAGTGGTCAGAATTGTAAAAATTGGCCCGGTCATTAACGTGCAATCCACCCTTGGGGGTAAAGGGGTTAAAAGTTTGAAAATTACTAAATTTTCAGAATTTTTGCCAAACTTATGTTTTTTTCACAAATAAATGCAAGTCATATCAAAGAAATTTTATCACTATCATGAAATACAATATGTCACAAAAAAAATTCTCAGAATCAGCGGAATCCATTGAAGCGTTACAGAGTTATAACCACATAATAAAGTGACAGTGGTCAGAATTGTAAAATTTGGCCTGATCATGAAGGTGAAAACAGGCTTGGGGGCTGAAGGGGTTAATACAGAGCTGGTTCCCCCTTTTGCAGCTGTAACATCTACACCCTTCTGGGAAAACGTTATACAAGGTTTTGGAGAGTGTGGGAACTTGTGTTTATTCATCCAGAAGTACATTCGTGAGGTGAGACAGAGGAAAGGACTTGGCGCACAATCTCCATTCTACTTCATCCCAAAGATGTTGGACAGGTTCAGGTCAGGGCTCTGTAGGAGTCAAAATCACCAAACTCTCCCAACCGTTTCTATATTGATACTGCTTTGTGCACTGGGTTACAGTCATGCTGGAAAAGAAAAGAGCCTTCACCAAACTTTACATCTGGCACAATGCAGTCAGGCAGGCAAAGTTCTGGCATTCCCCAACTCCAGACTTGTCCATCAGATGCCGGATAAGATAGAGTGATCCTTCATTGCACAGAACACGCTTCCACTGCTCTAGAGTCCGGAGGTGGCTGCTTTATACCACTCCATCCAACACTTGGCATTGTGCTTGGTGATGTAAAGTTGCATGCAGCTTCTCGGCTCAGGTGACACTTGTTATGTAGCTCCCCCGCTCTGGTTTTATTTGGACTCAGCAGTTATAGAGTCTGCAGATCATCACAGTTTTTTCCTCTCTGCTCCTCAGCACTCAGTGACCCCACTGTGTAATGTTACGTGGTCTCTACTTTGGGGCTGAGTTGCTGCAGTTCCTTCCACTTTTCAGTAATATCACTCACAGGTGATGGCAGAATATTAGGATGGAAGAGATTTCACCAACTGACTTTTCACACTGGTGGCTCCGATGTACACTGTGATGTAAAATAGAAAAAATCCGGCACTCTCAATTCATATGTAAAAAGGGTGAAATAATTTTATTGATCCACTGTGACAAAATATGTTGACGTTTCGGCCAGTATCTAGGCCTTCATCAGAACTCTAGTAAGCAAACATAAAAATATATATATCAATGTAAAGTACATAACATGAACATAAAGAAATTATGACAGTGGAAAAACATTAATCATAGAAAAAAAGATAGATATATAACATCAAGCTATCCATACGGAAAGGATCTGAGTATCAAAATCCAAAACTAATATGGCGGATCCTCGAACAATAATGTAAGAAAAATCACTGATCTAATTATGGCAATAGCCATAGAATAATCTGGGACCATATACAACAAAAAAAGCCAAAAGAATGGGAAAGAAACTATACATCGATAGTAACATGGAGAGCAACGTCAGACTGAATAATAGGAAGAGATCCAAACGTGACATCCAGTGTGTAATCACATACGTTTGTCTTCAGAGAATGTGGATCGTGAGACGACTCATATCACTAAAAAAATATAAGAGAACATACAAATACGCAGCAAATTAATATAGAGAACCACAGTATATATTAATAAATAGGTGGCACTGCGCTGCAAAATATAGAAGAGCTGGTGTGTGCTCCGGTATAGGGTCCGACTCACCGTGCGATGCCGTATCAAGGAGCATGATAGCACACAACGTGCTGGAGAAATGACGGCATGTACGCTGTGTCCGGGTGTCCATTTAAATAGAGACTACGGCTTCATACCTGCTGGTTTTGGCGCCGTGCTGCTGCGAAACCGGAAGTGTCTAGACATGTGGTATCACCGGAAGTGATGAAACGCAGTCGTGCAGGAGCAAAAGAGCTCCTCCGCATACTAGATACTGTGAGTAAAGGTACCGGCCGACTGTATAGGAATCGGTGACTGGAAAGAACAGAGTAAGCCGCTGTGATATATGCAAAAACGAACAGTAACTGAGAAAAAGAAATACATTGTGCAGTAATAAGAAGATCATAATCAAAGGATATTGCTAACAATGGAGAACCGCTGGCTTACCTAGGGAAGGGAATAAAAAGGTAAAATTAGAGATATATGATAAATACTGTCCACTAGAACGGATTAGTATCAATAATGTGCAATAATATTGGGGAATTATTAAAAACTATATATAAAAATGTAAAAAAATTCCAATCTATATAAACAAAATTAAAAATTAAAAAATATAAGAAATAAAATAACATAATCGAAATACTCAAAAATATTCAAAAAAATACTCAAAAATACTCAAAATAAAAAAATAAAAAAATAATAATTATAAAAGAAATTTTTAATAAAAAATGAAAAAGTGTACAAAATAGCTATTATATAGAAAAAATTAGGTTAATACCCGTCCTATGGTACGGCACTAAGTATCAATTAATCCGTGTCTGAAAGAAAAAACGGGAGAGAAATTGTAAACAAATCAAATAAAGCTAGAAATATCATAATCCCTATTTAAACCACGGGGTTCCAGAGTATCCAACTTATTAATCCAAAAGGCCTCGCGTTGCCTGAGCATTTTAACCCTATTGCCACCTCTCCTGGGACATGGGATCTGCTCCAATACCTGAAACCGTAACTGAGAAATGTTGTGTTTTTTTGGGGTAAAATGATATGGTAAGGGAAGGTAAGTTTTGGCACAACGGATACTAGACTTGTGCTGTGAAATGCGGTCCCGTACATGCTGAGTAGTTTCCCCAACATATACGAGACCGCAGGGACATTTCACAGCATAGACAACAAAAGAAGACTCGCAAGTGTAGAAACCCCTAATTGGGATACCCTCACCTGTATGTGGATGGAAGAATTTATCACCTCTTTGAACATTCCCACATTGTGAGCAATGAAGGCACGGGAAAGTACCATTTTTAGGGGTATTCAAAAAGGTCTGCAGCGGTAACCTCTTAGTGGAACCCACATCTGCCCGTACTAATCTATCACGTAAATTAGTAGGTCTCCTAAAACAAGGCATAAAAGGGACTTGGAACTCCTGAATCTTAGGGTAACTAGTTCTCAATATACTCCAATGTTTTCTAATATTTTTATGCAACCGGTACATAAAAGGATGAAAAGAATGAATGAAAGGCAGTCTAGTGTTGACGGAAGACGTAGTAGGAGTCTGTCTACGTAGTGTACGTGTTTTGTTAAGTAAACTATAGGGATAACCTCTCTCAGAAAATTTCTTCTGTATTTCATCTAGACGAGTTTCTCTTACCACTGGATTGGACACAATCCTACTTATTCTATTGAACTGAGATAAGGGGAGAGATTCTCTTGTGGCTCTCGGGTGACAACTAGAGAACAACAGGAGACTGTTACGATCAGTCTCCTTGACATGTAAATCAATCTCCAACGTTCCATCGGGTTGTTTAATAATTCTAGTGTCCAAAAAACTGACTGTGTCTAAATCGTAGTGTATCGTGAACTGAAGTTCAGGCCAAATTTGGTAAAAGATACTTGTGAAAAGAAAGTAGGGAGTCCAATGGGCCCCGCCATATGCAAAAAATATCGTCGATGTATCGACGCCATATTGTGGCATAGTCCTGGAAAAACTTATTGGTATAGACAAAATGTTGCTCAAAAAAAGCCATAAAACAATTAGCATATGGCGGGGCCACATTGGACCCCATAGCAGTACCTTGTTTTTGCAAAAAAAAGGAATCACCAAACATAAAGAAATTTTCACGAAGTACCAGATTGAGGAGTTCCATGCAAAACCTAATTGTATTATCATCCAGTGATGAACCACTAAGTAGTTCCTGAACTGCTGTTAATCCCTTCTCATGTATAATGGAGGTATATAAACTATTCACGTCCCATGTGACTAAGATAGAGTCACATGGGACTTGACCGATGTCCTTAATGAGTTTAGTAAAATCACCTGTGTCCAAAATGAACGACTTGGTAAGTTTAACCATAGGTGTCAACATCTTCTCTAATAGAATAGATAATGGGGACAAAACAGAGTCGGTGGAGGCGACGATAGGGCGTCCTGGTGGTTTATCTAAACGCTTATGTACTTTGGGAAGAACATAGCAAACAGGAGTAATAGGAAACGGATTCACCAAAAAATCATAAACTTTCTTATCTATGGTATTATTTAATAGATAGGGTTCAATCGTGTTTAAGATTTTAGTGGCGATGGATGAGGTAGGATTATGTGACAAGGGTTCATATATGGTGCGATTGGCCAATTGCCGATGAATCTCAGCCAAATAATCACTTTGATCTATGACTACTATCGCTCCACCTTTGTCGGCGGGCTTCACCACCAGTTCTTTATCTTTGATAAGGGAATCTAGAGCCTGTTGTTCAAGATTAGTCATATTTGAAGGACAATATAATTTACCTCTAGATACATCCTGTTTAAACAAATCAACCTCTCTGTCAATCAATTCAATAAAAGTCTCTACGGGATGATCATTTTTTGGAGGCATAAAGTAACTCTTAGATTTAATGCCCAATCGTTGTAAATTAATAGGTGACAAAATCACTGGAGAAGATATAGAAGTATTAATGTCCTCGGTCTTATTAAAGAAGACCTTAAGTCTCAAAGATCTATAAAATTTCTGCAAGTCCATATCCAACTGAAAAGTATCTAATTTATAAGATGGACAAGAGGAGAGTCCTTTCTGTAGAAGAGACATCTGTGGTGGGCTTAGAGTCTTGGAAGAAATGTTAATAATTAAGGATGTATCCCTACCTGAGATCTCGTCTGGACTGTTGTAGAGGACGTTCCTTGCCCATTGTCCGCCCCTCCTTGTCTTCTTCTTGGTGATTGTCTTTTTTTCCGATCTAAAAAAGGAACTCTCAGAGTTGGAAAATCTCTCATTGTTGGAGCTTGAGTAGGTAGAATCGGAAGGTATTCTTCTGGGTCGGTATGAACCTGTAGAAAAAGAATCTTTCCATCGATAAACTCGATTATTTCTTTATGTTCATGTTATGTACTTTACATTGATATATATATTTTTATGTTTGCTTACTAGAGTTCTGATGAAGGCCTAGATACTGGCCGAAACGTCAACATATTTTGTCACAGTGGATCAATAAAATTATTTCACCCTTTTTGCATATAAATTGAGAGTGCCGGATTTTTTCTATTTTACATTGGGATTGGTACCCTATTCGTGCACCTCACCATTATCGGAGTGCCGTGTTGTTACCTTACTAGTACACTTTGATGTAGTTCAGTTTCTGGAGTTGGGTAGGGAGACCAAGATATAGAGAAATAACGTCTGACACCTTGCAGTAGTTCACATAAATAACGTTTTAACGATCTTTTAACTAAAATCTGAGACACATCAAATAATATTTTATTTTGTAGTATAAGATTGCTTAAAGTAGGTAATATTTCTTGCATTTATCCAGAGTTGAAAAAAAAATTCTAATTTCTATAAAATATAAAAAAAATCCAAATTATTGTCAACAATGACTAGGACCATGTTCCCTCTTGCAAAAATTAAGCATTTATTTTTCTGTGTTTTATCATTAGCAGAAAAATACACATTCGCGATTTGTCTGATTATTACATTTTCCACTTCTTTTGATACATTTTGGAACAGACTTGACAGTGTTTATTTCTGTATTTGAAGGCAGAACTGCTAGGATTCTGCTCTTGAAAAAGCAATTACGGTACATTTCTTCCATGCATTCTTCCAGGGTCAAGAAGCCTACAGGGTAAAAAATGAACCAAGAAAACACAAGGTTCAACAGTGTCTTTAGATGCAAACGTAGGGAAGGACTCAATTTTCATGAAATTGCATCCACTTTGCTTGAACTGTTAGTGCTGTGTGGACACATTGCAGATTTGGTGCGTTTTTGCAATCCTGATGCGAGCAAAGTGAATGAGAAACCTGAATTATTGCTTATTTTTGATTTGCAGATTTGGTGCAGAAAATAATATGCTGCAGGTCAATTCTCTGTGCTTTTTTGCCCTGAATTTTTCACCATTGAACACTTAAATCAGGGGAAAAATGTGTGTTTTTCCTGCCTAGAGCTGCAGGAATGGTGCGGAAATTTTACTCAATGTGTGCACATAACCTCAAAAGCAGCAGATTTTCTGCACCAAAAAAAGCATCGTAAAAAAAAAAAAAACCCCAACGTGGCCACATGGCCTTCTAGAATCACATTCCTGCCCTTTCAACCTTTGTATTGTATAATATTTTACAGGTTCTATATTGCGTGTTAGTCGCATTTTTATTGTTTTGTTTTGATACTTATTATCAGGCTGCCATAAACAAGTCTTGTCAAACATGACCTTTGTGTTTTTCCAGAATTTGCCTGTGCTGTCAAGTTTTTCCTGGTGCGATCAATGAGACGATAACTCTCCTGAGTCTTCATATTCTGTGTATTGTATATATACAAACCTCATTCTTACACAGTACATGACATTTACGAGGGAAGAGTTATGGTTATAAACAGAACACCGCTGGCACGTCTCAATCTCGATGGAGATATCTATGTTGCATTGTTTATTTTGATTAACCATTGAATCTAAATAAATTCTTAAAGGGAATCTAACACCAGGTTTTCTCAATATAAACTTAAGCCACCACCTTTAACTGGTCCATCAGCCTGTATATAACCCCCCCCCCCAACTCCTCTTATGTAACCCCCAAAAATACATTTTATAAGTCTCCCGCACTGAATACTAATCAACAAGGTCCAATCCGATGGGCATCAGTGGTCTGGGGTCTGCGCCTCCTCTATCGTCAGAATCAACAGGAAGTGAACCCAACTTAAGGGCATTACAGAACTTTGCTCTTTCTAATTTTTTTTGAACAAAAAAAACATAAAAAATAACAAAAAAATGTTGGATTACCCCTCCCTTGCCTCTTTCATCCATGAAGAACACATCCACCTCTTCCTCCACTTGGAGCTTCACCTTGTGGTTCTAGAATGCTAGTTTAGTTTTTCAAATTGTAGGTTGTTTTAAGTCAGTTCTATCATAGAAATAAAATAAAGTCTGAAAAAAATACAAAAAAGCCAAAAAACAATGTGTTATTAGTTACTACTCCTTTAATAATAATAATCTTTATTTTAATATAGCGCCAACATATTCAGCAGTGCATTACAGTTTAACAGCCATCTTGAGGGATAGATGGAGCTGGTGAATGGGCTACACATGCACACTTACACATAAAAGGACTTAGATTACTGAAGGTGATAGGCCGCTCTGAACAAATGCATTTTGAGGGAGCGCCTAAAACTATGCCAATTGTGGATGGTCCTAATTTCTTGGGGTAGAGCATTCCAGAGGATTGGCGCAGCATGGGAGAAGTCTTGGAGTCGGGAGTGGGAGGTACGGAACAGTGCAGAGTTTAGACGAAAGTCGTTTGCAGAGCACAGTGGTTGGTTAGGCAGATAGACAGAAATGAGGGAGAGAGTGTAAGGGGGTGCCTCACTGTGCAGAGCTTTGTGGGTGAGAACAAGTACTTTGAATTGGATTCTATAATGAATGGGCAGCCAGTGTAAAGACTGGTGAAGAGCATATGCGTCCGAGTAACGATTAGCCAAATGGATGACCCTGGCTGCTGCATTAAGAATAGACTGGAGAGGGGAAAGTCGAGTAATAGTGAGGCCAATTAATAGAGGGTTACAGTAGTCCAAGCGGGAGTGGATCAGGGCGACAGTGAGGGTGTTTGTTGTTTCCATGGTGAGAAGAGGGTAGATTCTAGAGATGTTCTTTAGGTGAAAGTGGCAAGAGCGGGCAAGAGATTGTATATGGGATGTGAAGGAGAGATCAGAGTCAAACATAACACCCAGACAGCATGCCTGCTGCCGGGGTGTTATTATGGTGCCACCCACGGAGAGGGAAATGTCAGATTTAGGGAGCTTAGTAAACAGCGGGAGCACAAGAAGTTCAGTAAGGTCAGGGAATGACTTGTATAGTTGTGTGTCATTGGCGTAAAGATGGTACTGAAAGCCAAATCTGCTGATGGTCTGTCCAATTGGGGCCGTGTAAAGGGAGAAGAGAAGGGGGCCAAGGACTGAGCCCTGAGGTACCCCAACAGTGAGAGGAAGAGGAGATGAAGTGGAGCCAGAGAACAGAACACTGAAGGAGTGGTCGGAAAGATAGGAGGAGAACCAGGAGAGAGCAGTGTCCTTAATGCCTAGTGACTGGAGCCTAGAGAGTAGGAGACTTGAACCTTTATTTATTTAGTTAATTAATTTATTTTACTCAGTTATATAGTGCTATTAATTTCACAGAACTTTACAGACATTATCATCACTGTCCCCAGAGGGGCTCACAATCTAATTTCCCTATCAGTATGTCTTTGGAGTGTGTGAGGAAACTGGAGAACCCGGAGGAAACCCACACAATCAAGGGGAGAAGATAAAATCACCTTGTAGATATTGTTCTTCATTGGATTTGAACGCAGGACCCCAGTGCTGCAAAATTGTAGTGCTAACCACTGAGCCACCATGCTGCCCGGCTTCTTCCGCCTATACCGCCACTTCCACCTCCTCCAGCACTTGCACCTGTTCCTTCTGGTTCAAGATTTTTATTTTTTATTTCTGCTCTGCTTAGAGTAGAGTATGCAGTTGTAGTGAGGTACAGTGTTAGGTTTTGTGTGTGTTTAGTTTTACAAAAACGCTATCTACAGTTGTGCTCAAAAGTTTACATACAACGGACAGACTTTTTGCTTTCTTGGCCTTTTTTCAGTCATAGAATATGAATGATAACACCAAAACTTTTTCTCCACTCATGGTTAGTGGTTGGGTGAAGCCATTTATTGTCAAACTACTGTGTTTTCTCTTTTTAAATCATAATGACAACCTATAACATCCAAATGACCCTGATCAAAAGTTCACATACCCTGGTGATTTTGGCCTGATAACATGCACAGAAGTTGACACAAATAGGTTTGAATGGCTACTAAAGGTAAAGAAAACTGTTCAGGATGCAAAGAAAACCCCCCAAATAAAATTAGCTTAAATACTGGACTCTCTGAAAACTAGTGATGTGGTTGTTTCAAGAGGCACAATAAGGAGGCAATGGGCTGCATGGTCGAGTTGCTAGAAGAAAGACATTACTGCGGAAATGCCACAAAGTATCTCACCTACAATACACAAAACAGCACAGAGACAAACCTCAAACCTTCTGGAACAAGGTAATTTGGAGTGATGAGACCAAAATTGAACTTTTTGGCCACAACCATAAACATTACATTTGGAGAGAGGTCAACAAAGCCTATGATAAAAGGAACACCATTCCTACTGTAAAGCACGGAGGTGGATCACTGATGTTTTGGGGATGTGTGAGCTACAATGGCACAGGAAACTTGGTCTAAGTTGAAGGAAAGGTGAATGTAGCACATTATCAGCAAATAATGGAGGCAAATTTGCAATCATCTGCCCGGAAGCTGCACATGGGACGTACTTGGATGTGCCAACATGACATCGATCCAAAGCATAAGGCCAAGTCAACCTGTCAAATTGGCTACAGCAGAACAAAGTGAAGTTTCTGGAGTGTCCATCTCAGTCTCCTGACCTCAGTATCATTGAGCCAGTCTTGGGAGATCTCAAGCGCGCAGTTCATGCTAGACAGCCCAGGAATTTACAGGATCTGGAGGATTTTTGCCAAGATGAGTGGGCAGCTTTACCATCTGAGAAAATAAAGAACTTCATCCACAACTATCACAAAAGACTTCAAGCTGTCATTGATGTTAGAGGGGGCAATACACAGTATTAAGAAATAGGGTATGTGAACTTTTGATCAGGGTCATTTGGATGTTTTGGGTTGTCATTATGATTTAAAAAGAGAAAACAGTAGTTTGACAATAAATGGCTTCACCCAACCGCTAACCATGAGTGGAGAAAAGGCTTTTGTGTCATCATTCATATTCTCTGGCGGGGGATGTAATTTTTTGAGTACAACTGTACGTGTACTCTGCATCCTTGTCTGTAATAGTACCGTGCGTAACCAAACATTTTAATTATCTTCAACTGTGTCGGTGGGAGTGATTGATGTGTGCCTAAGCATATTTTTCTACCCTTATGCAACCATAACTGTGATAGTACTGTGTCGAAAGCCGCTGTGTATATTTCTGTGGAAGTACTGTGACTTTAAGCCTCTTTGTATACTATGCAATCTGTTGTGAATTCTGTGGCAGAGCTCCCTCCTGTGGTCGCAGGTGGTGCTTCGGCTGATTCTCTCTGGGAGCTTCCGTTTGTGGAGGAAAGTGGTACTGCGGCTTCTGAGTTTCCTCCCTCAGGTGATCTGTTGAGGTCGTTAGGTGCTTCTCTACTTAACTCCACCTAATGCTTTGAACCTGGCTTCCTGTCAATGTTCCAGTGTTGGACTTGTTTTTCCCTGGATCATTCCTGTGGCCTGCTGCTCTGCATAGCTAAGTTCTTCTTGCTATTTGTTTGCTATTTTTTCTGTCCAGCTTGTCTAATTTGTTGCTGGAAGCTCTGGGACGCAAAGGGTGTACCTCCGTGCCGTTAGTTCGGTACGGAGGGTCTTTTTGCCCCCTTTGCGTGGTTTTCTTTAGGGTTTTGTGTAGACCGCAAAGTTATCTTTCCTATCCTCGCTCTGTTAAGAAAGTCGGGCCTCACTTTGCTGAATCTATTTCATCTCTACGTTTGTCTCTTCATCTTAACTCACAGTCATTATATGTGGGGGGCTGCCTTTTCCTTTGGGGTATTTCTCTGAGGCAAGGTAGGCTTATTTTCTATCTTCAGGCTAGTTAGTTTCTCAGGCTGTGCCGAGTTGCATAGGCAGAGTTATGCGCAATCCACGGCTGCCTCTAGTGTTGTTTGGAGAGGATTAGGGATTGCGGTCTGCAGAGTTCCCACGTCTCAGAGCTCGTTCTATGATTTTGGGTTATTGTCAGATCACTGTAAGTGCTCTGACCGTTATGTTCATTGTGGTACTGAATTGCCTCTCATAACAGCAATCCTGCCAGTGGGGATACTGTGCCCTATTGTCTGGGTGCAAAAGTTTAATCAGCTTTCTCAGGGAAATGTGAAACCATGCCCTGTAGGTGAAATTATCACTTTTCAGCTTCTGTGGTTGAAATTTGTTATCAGCTCCTGTGGGTGAAATGTGGAGACATCCTCTGTGGGTAAAATTTGATATGAGCTATACGAGTAGTGTGCCTAAGAAATAATTTTACTCTATCTTTGTGGCTGGGCCTAATGCTCATTAAAAGATTTAACTATTCATTCCACTCACAGACCTGGATGGTTATTCTGTCTTGCAACACCAACTGTTGACTAAGTTGAGAATTGGTTAATTTGCTAGATAGCTGCCTTCCTTAGATGTATCAGACTGCCTCTATGGAATAGAACCCTGATTTTCCGTTACCCATGTGTACTCTGCAACCTTTACTGTGTCCCCTCTTAATCATGGCCCCATTTCAAACAAACAAGAAAATAGAAATGAAGAACAATTCCATTATCCCTAACTGAAGTATTCAGGTGTGGTTGACTCCTTTGAACACTAATTTTTTCAAGGGAAACACTTCACGCTCCCAGGACCCTAAGGCTTCTTTCACACTAGCGTCGGAATCTCCCCGTCGCAATGCATTGGGGAGAGATTCCGATGCTAGCGTTTGCTGTATTGCACAATGGGTGCAGCGGATGCATTTTTCCGGCGCATCCGCTGCCCCATTGTAAGGTGCGGGGAGGTGGGGGCGGAGTTCCGGCCGCGCATGCGCGGTCGGAAAAAGCGGTCCGTCGGGAGAAAAAAACGTTACATGTAGGGTTTTTTTCTCCCGACGGTCCGCCAAAGCACGACGCATCCGTCGCAAGACGGATGCGAAGTGTGCCAATCCGTCGCAAATGCGTCGTCAATAGAAGTCTATGGGGAAAAAACGCATCCTGCAAGCACTTTTGCAGGATGCGTTTTTTCTGCAAAACGACGCATTGTGACGGATTTAAAAAAACGCTAGTGTGAAAGTACCCTAAGGCAAGGATATTGGGGAGGCATCCCAAGGCAAAGGCGCTGGAACTGGCAGTAGCAAGCCTTGTGGCGGACCGTCAGCAGTATCCAAAATCAAACTACAAGCTTTTTATCTGCTACTGCTTGTATGCTACTGGAGGTGACATTTTGGAGCTGTGGTAGAAATGTGAAAACATGCTCTGTGGGTGACTTTTTCAATAAGATATTGTGGGGGTACTCTGGACCATGGTCTGATGGTGACAGTTTTAAGAAGATTCTATGGGGGAACTCTGGCCCATGCTCTGTGGGTGAACTTTATCATCAGCTTCTGTGGGGGGAATGTGAAAACATGCTCTGTGGGGGAAATTGGTATCTGGACTGCCGGTAGCGAGCCTCGCTGCGGACTACCAGCTTAACCCCTTACCGGCATCGGACGTACTATACCGTCCGATGCCGACTCCCCTGCTTTGATGCAGGGCTCCGCGGTGAGCCCGCACCAAAGCCGGGACATGTCAGCTGTTTTGAACAGCTGACATGTGCCCGTAATAGGCGCGGGCAGAATCGCGATCTGCCCGCACCTATTAACTAGTTAAATGCCGCTGTCAAACGCAGACAGCGGCATTTAACTACCGCTTCCGGCCGGGCGGCCGGAAATGACGTCATCGCCGACCCCCGTCACATGTCCGGGGGTCGGCGATGCGTCTCCATTGTAGCCATAGAGGTCCTTGAGACCTCTATGGTTACTGATTGCCCGTCGCTGTGAGCGCCACCCTGTGGTCGGCGCTCACAGCACACGTGCAATTCTGCTACATAGCAGCGATCAGCAGATCGCTGCTATGTAGCAGAGGCGATCGTGCTATGCCTGCTTCTAGCCTCTCATGGAGGCTATTGAAGCATGGCAAAAGTTAAAAAAAAAAGTTTAAAAAAATGTGAAAAAAATAAAAAAAACATAAAAGTTTAAATCACCCCCCTTTCGCCCCAATCAAAATAAATCAATAAAAAAAATATCAAATCTACGCATATTTGGTATCGCCGCGCTCAGAATTGCCCGATCTATCAAATAAAAAAAAGTATTAACCTGATCGCTAAACAGCGTAGCGGGAAAAAAACTCGAAACGCCAGAATTACGTTTTTTTGGTCGCCGCGACATTGCATTAAAATGCAATAACGGGCGATCAAAAGAACGTATCTGCACCGAAATGCTATCATTAAAAACGTCATCTCGACACGCAAAAAATAAGCCCTCAACCGACTCCAGATCACGAAAAATGGAGACGCTACGAGTATCGGAAAATGGCGCAATTTTTTTTTTTTTTTTTTTTAGCAAAGTTTGGAATTTTTTTTCACCACTTAGATAAAAAATAACCTAGTCATGTTTGGTGTCTATGAACTCATAATGACCTGGAGAATCATAATGGCAGGTCATTTTTAGCATTTAGTGAACCTAGCAAAAAAGCCAAACAAAAAACCAATGTGGGATTGCACTTTTTTTGCAATTTCACCGCACTTGGAATTTTTTTCCCGTTTTCTAGTACATGACATGCTAAAACCAATGATGTCGTTCAAAAGTACAACTCGTCCCGCAAAAAATAAGCCCTCACATGGCCAAATTGACGGAAAAATAAAAAAGTTATGGCTCTGGGAAGGAGGGGAGCGAAAAACGAACACGGAAAAACGAAAAATCCCCCGGTCATGATGGGGTTAATCCAAGATTATGCTACCAGCTCTTCATCGGCAGCATTTGTAACATACGCTCTGTTAGTGATATTTACTGTATTCTTTTGTGTGAGTATTGTTCCCCATGCTCTGAAGATTAAATTTTTAAACTTCTTCTCTGGGGGTATTGTGCACCATGCTCTGTGGCTGAAATTTTAAGACCTCCCCCCCAAAAAAAAGGTTGCATAATCGCCTTATCCACACTTGTGCTAAAGGCCCTAATTCAGGTGTGGTTGCCTGCTTTGAAAAGTAATTTTTTCAAGGTAAACTCTTCGAGAATTGGGACCAACTTAGTGTTCCTCAGATGCATTTGCGGTACAACCAGTACTATAGCATAAATGTTTGAACATTTGGGGCATCCTTCCCCATGCTCTGTGGTGAAATTTAGTGTAATCTTATGTGGGGTACAGTACCCCATGCTCTGGGGCTGAAATTTGAATCAGCTTCTGTGGGGTTGCTGTGCCCCATGGTTTGGGGGTGAAGTTTGTTAGCTGCTTCTGTCCTGACATTCTCTCCCATGCTCTGTGTGTGAAAAGTTTAACTGGACTGGCGATAGGGGGACTGTTAAAATATTTATGTAATTCTCTTACTTCCTATTGTACTATGATTGCTATGGCAAAATAACCCTTTTAGGTCATTTTCATATCCACATTTGTTTGCAGGGCAATTGTCCTGCTTTTACTGCCAGTTCTTTTCTTTTTGCAATCCCCTAGCCCTCAGGCTGTGTGCCCACGTTCCGGATTTTTAGCGTTTTTTTAACGCAGCATGTTCATTAATTTTGCGGAAAATCTGCGGATTTGCCACTATATAACATAGTATTGGGACGCTCCAGAAAAAAACGTGAGAAAAACGGAAAAAAAAAGCGAAAAAAATGCAAGCGGATTTCCTGTGAAAGGAAAATTCTACGAACATTGTGCAACATGGGCTGATAGCCTAACTCCGACCATTTTACAGCCTTTTTACAGCACTGAAGTTCGGGTCCCCATTGACTTATATAGGGTTTGGTGTCCAGGGTCAGGCTCGGACTTTTTAAAAAGTCTGTCCAAATCTGGCAAATCCGAACATCCACGGATTCGTCGTCACTTCTCCTAAAGACTACATGGATTATCACATATTTTTCACATTGGTTTGTAAATCTTATCCTCTTTGTTCTTTTAGTTTGAGTACTAGTGAAAACTATTATGAAAATTTCTTTGAGGAAGTAAAGAATGGTATATACAGTCTGTAACCCAATGGCACAAAATTTACAAACCATTTCCTCATTCTCTCAATGACACAACGGAAGTAAAGATGACAATAATGATTCATGACATGAGTCCCAGATGAGTTTTCTCTTTTTTTTCAGATACAATCTCAAGATTTTGATCTTGAAAAGTACCGTATTTGTTTCTTACACTTTCAAGGATAAGGCGACATTGAAAAGAAGAGTGTTACCATGAGGCCATCGCAAAGATATAATTCTGAAACCTGCCAGATAAACTGAGTGTTTAAAGTAAAATGGAGCGTACTGTATTTGTATCACAATGTTCTCTTTATATCTTTAGATCTTCAGCTACTTTGAGCAAATGTTCTTTTTAGCCAAGGATATGGACGTACTAAAAACTTAAAGTCCATTTACTGCAGTGGCTTAATGTGACATTTGTAAAATCCTGGTATGAGCAAAAACTGCAGTTTTTGAAACTATATGTTATATATCTTTTAACATAGGGTATTTCCACGTGAATCAGTAATGGTGCTGCAGAGTTGCAGGGACTTCATGTGCCTCTTTGCAGGTGTAGTTGGGACATGGCAAGATGCAGCCAGATACAAGAGCTACAGGTCCTTCTCAAAAAATTAGCATATAGTGTTAAATTTCATTATTTACCATAATGTAATGATTACAATTAAACTTTCATATATTATAGATTCATTATCCACCAACTGAAATTTGTCAGGTCTTTTATTGTTTTAATACTGATGATTTTGGCATACAACTCCTGATAACCCAAAAAACCTGTCTCAATAAATTAGCATATCAAGAAAAGGTTCTCTAAACGACCTATTACCCTAATCTTCTGAATCAACTAATTAACTCTAAACACATGCAAAAGATACCTGAGGCTTTTATAAACTCCCTGCCTGGTTCATTACTCAAAACCCCCATCATGGGTAAGACTAGCGACCTGACAGATGTCAAGAAGGCCATCATTGACACCTTCAAGCAAGAGGGTAAGACCCAGAAAGAAATTTCTCAACAAATAGGCTGTTCCCAGAGTGCTGTATCAAGGCACCTCAATGGTAAGTCTGTTGGAAGGAAACAATGTGGCAGAAAACGCTGTACAACGAGAAGAGGAGACCGGACCCTGAGGAAGATTGTGGAGAAGGACCGATTCCAGACCTTGGGGAACCTGAGGAAGCAGTGGACTGAGTCTGGTGTGGAAACATCCAGAGCCACCGTGCACAGGCGTGTGCAGGAAATGGGCTACAGGTGCCGCATTCCCCAGGTAAAGCCACTTTTGAGCTACAGAGAAGCAGCACTGGACTGTTGCTAAGTGGTCCCAAGTACTTTTTTCTGATGAAAGCAAATTTTGCATGTCATTCGGAAATCAAGGTGCCAGAGTCTGGAGGAAGACTGGGGAGAAGGAAATGCCAAAATGCCTGAAGTCCAGTGTCAAGTACCCACAGTCAGTGATGGTGTGGGGTGCCATGTCAGCTGCTGGTGTTGGTCCACTGTGTTTCATCAAGGGCAGGGTCAATGCAGCTAGCTATCAGGAGATTTTGGAGCACTTCATGCTTCCATCGGCTGAAATGCTTTATGGAGATGAAGATTTCATTTTTCAGCACGACCTGGCACCTGCTCACAGTGCCAAAACCACTGGTAAATGGTTTACTGACCATGGTATTACTGTGCTCAATTGGCCTGCCAACTCTCCTGACCTGAACCCCATAGAGAATCTGTGGGATATTGTGAAGAGAAAGTTGAGAGACGCAAGACCCAACACTCTGGATGAGCTTAAGGCCGCTATTGAAGCATCCTGGGCCTCCATAACATCTCAGCAGTGTCACAGGCTGATTGCCTCCTTGCCACGCCGCATTGAAGCAGTCATTTCTGCCAAAGGATTCCCGACCAAGTATTGAGTGCATAACTGAACATTATTATTTGTTGGTTTTTTTGTTTGTTATTAAAAAACACTTTTATTTGATTGGATGGGTGAAATATGCTAATTTATTGAGACAGGTTTTTTGGGTTATCAGGAGTTGTATGCCAAAATCATCAGTATTAAAACAATAAAAGACCTGACAAATTTCAGTTGGTGGATAATGAATCTATAATATATGAAAGTTTAATTGTAATCATTACATTATGGTAAATAATGAAATTTAACACTATATGCTAATTTTTTGAGAAGGACCTGTATATACAAGACAGGGCATTATTATTTATTTATTATGCTTTTTTTATATAGCATCATCATATTCAGCAGTTTATTACAGACATCATCAGTACTGTCTCCAATGTGGCTCCCAATCTAAATCGCTTCTCAGTAGGTCTTTGGAGTGTGTGAGACAACCGGAGAACCCGAAGGGAATTCACGCAAACACGAAGAGAACATACAATCTGCTTGCAGATGTTGTCCTTGGTGGGGTTTGAACCCAGGACCCTCAGTGTTAATTACCCAGGACCCTCAGTGGTAATTACCCAGGACCCTCAGTGGTAATTACTGAGCCACCGTGCTGCCCTAAACAAGTTCTACAATGTCCTCATGGTAACTACCGAGAGAAGAATAGAGTAAACCAACACCACCCAAGAAATAATATTAAGATGTATTAAAAATTAGAATACTTTATTGATGCATCTAAAAACACTAAGTACAATAATGTCCGAAAAGGCGATCAAACAAAAGAATAACACAAGTAAAAAGACATGGATGGAATGGTCACCAATGAGTATTTAAATGGAAAAATAGTGATCACCTGGCTTCAAATGTCAGTACACATAGCAATGTCATGCAAAACAAGCACAGAAGGAGTCAACCAAAAAATATGCCATGAAGCAGACCCCCAAAAGGTAGAATGCAATAGGTCTGCTGTTGCATTAAATCAGACATATTTAAAATGTTTATGAAAAATCATCCATCCTGCAGCCCTACTATCACGGATTTACCACGACAGAGAGGAGCCAGAAGACCACAATGTCGTATTTCTCCTACTCCTGCACTGGTTATAAGCACTTCTTTTTCATATTAAATGGTGTTAGCTTCCTTCAGCATTGCAGGGGTTAATCTGTTCATTTGAGCACTCATGGTAGCTTTCCTGCATTAAGGCTCTCAGATGTTCACTGTTAGCCACTCCCATCTCCTATATAAAAGAATGTTAATACCGGCGACAAAAACTAATGTCAATAGAGCGATAAGGGGTCAAATTCACAATGCTTCCATGCAGAATGCAGAATTTTGTTGTAAAAACATAAAGCTGAGAAGCATGGAGTTGTACTTTTTTTCACTTCTTACACTTCACTTAATTTGAAAATGCCACACTTGGTCCACATTTTCCCTCACACATAATCTATACATTTTCCTTTTCTGTACCCCCCCTTCTTCACTTATACGTATCGATGCTCACCTTTTCATATACCCATATAATCAATTACACATTTTTGTTCTCTTTTTCTTGCTTGAGTAAAATCAGGTCCAAATATGTGATACTGCATTACAGATTTTATTTGTCTTCATTCAATGCATTTCGAGAAAATGGCTGCATGTGCTTTTCACTGCTCACACCGAGTGCCTCCGATGGCCTGTCACGTGTTCATGTCTATGATGTCAGTTGGATACCTTTCCCTCGACGTGGTCACGTGACAGGAATACCAGAAGTGACCTTCTTTTAATGGAGAGGGGACGTTCTTCACATGTGCCATACAGAGAGCCGCACATTTTATGAAGCACATGAGTTCTTTTCCACACTTTTATATATACCCCCGTAAAAGCCAGAGGCGAAACGCGTGTCTGGGTTCGGAAAGGTGATCCCCTCTTTAACTTCATTATGAGTTAGTGTTTTTTTTTTACAGCTAAGTGCTTCTCAACTTATGTTTTTATGACATAATTCTGCATCCTACATGGAAACATTGTGATTTTGACCCCTTATCTATCTGTTGACATTAGTTTTGTTTGCTGGTATTAACATTCTTATGAACAACACAGTGCATGGTATCCCTTTATACTTGCATTTTTCCAGCACCTAATACACACCATCTATGTACTTGCCATTTTGATTTCTTTACATGTTGATGTTTTTTTGTATAAATATTTTGGTAGATAATTATCTATTGTCTCCCTACTGGGGTGAGCAGTTTCATGTGCAGTTTACCCCTCAGGGTTTTTATTTATACACATTTGTCATTTGATTATATTTTTTGCACCTGTGACTTTAAATTAGGTGTCACGACCAGCGGCTTCTTCCCTGTCCCTAACTCTAGCAAAGCCCTAGGTCACCCTGTTCCCGGGATGACTTACCTTGCCTTAGCTTCTGAATCCGCCATTAGATTGTACCATTCCCCCATCCAGGGAAGAGGGAAGTATTAGTGTACCAATGTACCATAGTACATCAACCAGACTAACAAGGTAATTCAAACAGGGATAGAGGAAAATACAAATCATACAAATATACACACATAAACAACAGAGGTAAACACGATGGAATGGAGGATGAGATAAAACCAAAGTCGAAGAAGAAAGGGAATTATCACACACTCAAAACTTAGCAACAGTCACAGTTAAATCCACCAAATGCCTTCTCCAATAACAACCAATAACAACCACCAGCCTTGCAGCATAAGCTAACTCTGACAATGAATGCTAGCCAGGGCCCAGTTTATATAGGAGATCGGAGTGGCTAACAGGGAACAGCTGGGAGCCTTAATGCCTTAATGCAGGAAAGCTTCCAGGAGCTCTCAACTGAGCCTATGAACCCCTGCACTACTGAAAAACATTTACACCATTTAATATGAAGGTGAACTGCTTCTAACCAGTGCAAGAATAGGAGAAACCAGACGCTGTGGTCTTCTGGCTTTTCTCTATCATGATAAACCAGTGATATTAGGGCTGCAGGATGGATGATTTTGCTTAAGCATTTTGAATATGCCTGATTTAATGCTTCTTTACATAGAACAGCAGACCTATTGTATACCACCTTTTGTGGGTCTGCTTTCTGGTATATTTTTTGATTGACTTGTTCTGTGCTTGTTTTACGTGACTTTGATGCACACATTGCTATGTGTATTGACATTTGAAGCTGGGTGATCACTATTTTCCCATTTAAATACTCCTTGGTGACCGTTCCGTCCTTGTCTTTTTACTTGTGTTATTCTTTAGTTTGATCTCCTTATTGAGCATTTTTGTACTTAATGTTTTTAGATGCATAAAGAAAGTATTCTAATTTTTAATACATCTTTATATACATCATTATGTACATCTTTATATTATTTATTGGATGGTTTCGGTTTACTCCATTCTTCTCTCGTGTATTCTCTCATCCGAGAAAATCAGGCCGATTATGCTAATCACACTGTGATCAAACTCTGATAAGAGTTTGATCAGGGTATGATCTGACTGAGATTAAATTTTCTTGGATGTGGAGAAGAAAATAAAATTCTCCCTTTTCTCCATTCTGTCAATCTGTGAAAATCAGACTTCACTCAGATGTCATCTGAGTGAGTCCGATTTTTTTCACAGACCCATAGACCTGAATGGCCGAGTGCGATTTTATCGGATGCAAGTCGTTCATGCTTCAGTTTTTTTTTTTTCCTTGGACCAACTTGTGCACATGTGCACTTCTTTCCTGTAATCTCATTCCATAATTCTTCAGTATCTGTAGAAAGCTTCCATTTTGGGAAGTGTGATCTGTACAGAAATTTGATATCACAAACCTAAAGCAATAAACTGGAATATAAGTTGGTGTGCATGCAGCGTGTAGGTGCATGTTCACACTGGCTCCTAAACAGACAAAACCTACATGAGCAAATACCCTGCAGTAAAAACATAAATACAATAGTGCTTGAAAATAACATAGGATACTTGGTTAATATAATTTTGATAAAAAAAAGTTAAAGCCATCCGACCATGCCATAGTGACCCTATGTGGATGCAGTGTGTAGGCGCATTTTCACACTGGCCACTAAACTTGAAATTTGATATCACTCAGCAAAGTAGGGATAGGGGCACATTGTGTGAAAATAAGTGTGTATTGATTGCTTCTTGTAAAACTGGTTTTCTGGAGAGTGTGGAGATTCACGCTCTCAAGTAGGCATTAGGTAGCGTTCACACAGGAAATGCAGTTTGTCCCAAACAGGTGCAGTTTTATTGCTTTCATAAAACTCCAATGGATTGAAAACCAAAAACAGCCTCTTCTGGGCATAAAGGTATAACAGCAACTAAACAGTTAATTTAGAAGGCACATATGTGTCCAGAGCAAACAGCTTTCATTGTCAAATAGAAGTGTTCAACTCCCTGCACAGTTCACACCAAAAAGACTGCTGCCTCCACACATTACTTTGCGGTGTCGACACACAGACTGCTCAGCTTTCCTAGCTGATCTGTGCAGTCTCATTTCAGAGAAAGACTCTGGTTGTCGCTCTCCTAGCTACAGCTCATATTTTGGCTGGTCACACACCAGTTTCAACACACTCCACTCTGCTTAACATCACTACCAGACTAAGGCTGGTTTCACATTTGCGTTTTTTTGGGTGCGTTTTTGCTGTAAAAAACGCAAAAAAAACGCATGGTGAAAAAACGCATGTAAACGCGTGCAAACGCTGCATTTTTTTTGACGCATGCGTTTTTGCATGTGGTGAAAAAAACGCGGCATTTTGACGCGTTTACATGCGTTTTTTCATGCGTTTGCGTTTTTTAAACGCATGCTGAGAAATGTGTGACAGCTGCCAATCATCAAAATAAAGTAAAAAACCCACTATAAACAGAAATAGTTAGGGTTAGGGGTAGGGGTAGGGTTAGGGGTAGGGATCTTAACCCTAACCCTAACCCTAAAGGGATCCTAACCCTAACCCTACCGCTAACCCTAACCCTAAGGGATCCTAACCCTACCCCTAACCCTACCTGCGCTCCACTCGGGTGTAGTCATTTCAAGAAGAAAAATTTATTCAGCCATAGTGAAGCAACGTTTTGACCATAAACTGGTCTTTTTTCAAGCATACAAAACAGTGTATAGGATCGGCTTAAATAGTGTGAATGCCACACAGTGCACCAATCACCATCAAGTCACAGCCCACAATCAAATATTTACAAAACATAACATATAATAGACATCAGATACAAATATATTTATTGTCTTCCAACATTGATATATTCAGCATATACTGTAAATAATCTAAATAATAAATCTACAATAAAAGTTTGTGCTTTGTTTATCCTTTAACTAGCAAAGCCGCTCATCGTAGTTTGCATAGGGATCATGAGCCAATCCATAGAGTCCTATGTAGATTATCCTGAGGTGTCACAGTGGCAGAGCCAATAGGGTTCATTCCCAATAAAAGCGCCAAACAGATCAAAGTCCTATCGATTGTCTCGATACATTGCGACGCACCTTGTACTACCAATAAAATACCTCCTATCTTATCCAAGTCATACATGCGTCATCCAGCTGCATCAGCCATCAAGGTTACCCAAGTAAAAAAGAAAAATGTTCCAGCTTCTTGATAAAATGTAAAACTTTAATCCATCATATAAAATAGTAGAAGACACACTCCTGGCACAATGCCATATCACAAGTGAAGAAAGCTACGCGTTTCGACCATACGGTCTTTGACAAGGTTCCCCGCCTGTTCACAAGTCTCGTTGAAGCTGCATCACGAGAGCGCAGGCGCACCGCATCCCGGACGAGCTCCCGTCACATGATCGCAATGAGGACACGCCCAGTGACACCACGCGCACACGTCACCCGCCAGCCGCATCACGTGACCGCGACCCAATCGGATCACCTAGGTGACGGCGGTAAATAGCGCCACCGCATTTATAATTATTACTGGATGTAAACCTTCAGCAATAGATCTATGGCAGAATTTATACACAGGACTCTAAAGGGCAGCGAGAACCTCATTCTACTGATTTAGTAGCACAAAAATAATCAACCAATAGTCAACCAATCAACCCATCGCTATTGCGGGCACATGTCAGCTGTTCAAAACAGCTGACATGTCCCGGCTTTGATGCCCGCTCACCGCCGGAGCCTGCATCAAAGCGGGGGTTCTGACCTCGGACGTACTATCCTGTCCGAGGTCAGAAAGGGGTTAAAGGATAAACAAAGCACAAACTTTTATTGTAGATTTGTTATTTAGATTATTTACCTGTATATGCTGAATATATCAATGTTGGAAGACAATGAATATATATGTATCTGATGTCTATTATATGTTATGCTTTGTAAATATTTCATTGTGGGCTGTGACTTGATGGTGATTGGTGCACTGTGTGGAATTCACACTATTTAAGCCGATCCTATACACTGTTTTGTATGCTTGAAAAAGACCAGTTTATGGTCGAAATGTGGCTTCACTAAGGCTGAATAAATTTTTCTTCTTGAAATTACTACACCCGAGTGGAGTGCTGTTCATCTGCTATTTGATTACTTGGACTATCCAGGAAAGTTCCCTGTACTTGGAAAGAGCGCCCCAATAAGTGAGTGCTGTCAGCTCAGCCTCTTTTTAAATTTTTTTATGTGATGCTCTGGTTCTTTGCATCTAATCAAGACCTGCAGTGCTAGGATTTAACCCTCGTCTACCTGGCTTTGCTACATTAGATTAAAATGTATTTATATCAACATAACATCAAGAACTATAGTGGCTTATATTCTTCTTATTCCTTTCATTTTTCCCTTTATGTGCTGTTTATTACTCACTGTGACACTGCTGCTGCCCCATGTGCTCCCCCTGCCATCTCGGATGCACTGATGAGCAAAAGACTAGCAATGTTTTGAACTTTTGACTTTCAGGCTCCATGTCTCATCATCCACTACTGCTTTGAAAGTGAGACTGCCATCATTTTATAGACAATCATTTTGGATATCTCATACAAAAATTTGACCTGAAACTAATTAGCATATGATTAGTTATGCAGATTCTGGTCATGTCACTGCATTGTTACTGTTTTGCTCCTTGTGGTGGAAAAATATTTTTGTTTCTCTATACTACAAATTACAACCTGTTCTCACATTCCCTAATAGCTCAGTGTATTATTACATTGATTCCCAAGCGAAAGGTCACTAGTTCAAATCGAGGAGCAGCCATGAAGACGATATCCCAAGAAGAGAAAACAAAACAGCATCATCCAGCTCATCGATAGCGGTCTCTTGGCCAAGAAAATTACGCAACTGCATCATGTGAGCATCATGACAGTTGGAAGAATACGAAATGAAGTCCGTCCATCCATTCAAAAAGCCAAGAAGTGGATATCTGAGTCAGCAAGTCGGCTCATCCCAAGGTCTATCAGTTCTGGCGCGACAAACAGGTCAGTGGAGGTGGCTCGTATGCTTCTCAATGGAGGTGTACACTGCCGAAAAAAAGTGCACAGCAGAGCTCTCATTTGCTCTTCCATCACCCTGCTGGCGCATGCGTCCCCCTGTTTTGCAGAGGAAGCAACCTTACCCTATAATTTTTAGGGCTTGTTGGGTTAGGACCCCACATGTTTAAATGCTTTCTAATACTACGATCAGCTAATCTCAAGCTAGTAAACTACGTATAAAAAGAGGTTCGCCCTGACTAGGCAACTTCTTGAAAGGCACTGTAGCACTGGTACCTGCATCTATCTCAGAGGGGGTTCTGTCACACACCTCTGGCAAAGGTGGCTGCGCATGAGCAATTATCTCTGCTAATTTCTTTTGTGAGTACGAAAAATGTCTGTGCAAGTTTGTGGCTATGCCATAAATGCACAAGATGCAACATACACATTAAAGGGAACCTGTCACCCCCAAAATCGATGGTGAGGTAAGCTCACCGTCATCAGGAGCTTATCTACAGCATTCTGTAATGCTGTAGATAAGCCCCCGATGTAACCTGACAGAGGAGAAAAAGAGGTTAGATTATACTCACCCAGTGGCGGTCCTGCTGCGGTACGGTCAAATGGGTCCACTCCGGCGCCTCCTATCTTCATTCCATGTCTTCTCGCCGTGGCTCCGACGCAGGTGTACTTTGTCTGCCCTGTTGAGGGCAGAACAAAGTAATGCAGTGCGCAGGTGCCGGAAAGGTCTGAGAGGCACAGCGCCTGCGTTCTGCAGTACTTTGCTCTGCCCTCAACAGGGCAGACAAAGTACGCCTGCGCCGGAGCCGCGGCTTGAAGACCAGAAGAGGACGTCATGGAATGAAGATGGGAGGCGCTGTTCCGGACCTGAGACGCCCATCGGAGCAGGACCGCCCCTTGGTGAGTATAATCTAACCTCTTTTTCTCCTCTTTCAGGTAACATCGGCGGCTTATATACAGCATTACAGAATGCTGTAGATAAGCCCCTGATGATGGTGAGCTTACCTCACCATCGATTTTGGGGGTGACAGGTTCCCTTTAAGGAAAGTATTATCTTCACAATAACAGTATCAGTATTTAATTTGCAGTTGACATTTTCCAATATTTCCATTGTATCACTTGGTATTCCATGTACAATATTAATAATAATATTGTGTTCTGTTTTGTTTTAGATCCAATTTACTGTAATATGACTGTTAACATCCCCACTCTCTTATTATCTGTTAACAGGAGACCACAGGCACGGCATAACTTGACTTTTATTAGAAAGGTGGCTATATTTGGTTGATTGCAGTGAAAAAGTTAAGTGCTATAGAATCCCTTTTAGATAACACATGCAATATAAATGCAAATTCTAGCTCTATTGAGGTAACAAGGAATTTATTATATGTGACCCGATGACACTTATTTCGCACTTGAACATGCAGCCAAGGCTTTCACTATTGTATGGACTGAGATAATGTGTAGCTTTCTTAAGGCTACTTTCACACATCAGGTTTTTTGCCGGATGCCGGATGCGGCGTCGCGCCGCATCGCCGGATCCGTTTTTTTTTTAAAGAAACCGGAGGCAACCGGATGAGCCGTATCCGTTTTTTTAGCCGGATCAGGTGTCCGGATCCGGCAAAAAACCAGATCCGGCTCATCCGGTTGCCTCCGGTTCTTCCGGTTTTCATTCCGGTTTTTTACAGATCAGGCTTTAAAAAACGCCCCCTGAAAGGCTAAAAAGGTGATTGGCCGGCTGAAAACTATATATACAGTGTTCTTAACATCTGTGACGGGTTGGAGAGGAGCAAGATACAGAGCAAGATGGACGGAATTATTGCAAAGATTCTGAAGAACAACGTGGATTTCATCACAGAGGCGAATCGATTAAAAGCTATTGTGATTGAGAAAGAGGAAGAGAGACAGCGCGTCATGCGTCTGCGACGACGCCGTTTGTGGATCCACCCCATCACGGCACAGAGAATGACCCGGGGAGTCTTTTCAACGTTGTATATGGAGCTTCGAGGTGACCCTGAAAAGTTTTTCTGCTATGTTCGGATGAAAGCGGAGAACTTTGATATATTGGTGGAGCGGGTTCAACATCTGATAAGAAGGAGTGATACCTATTGCCGATTCTCCATTACCCCAGCTGAGCGTCTGATGGTCACTCTTCGGTAAGCATTCTTTTTGAATCAACTTTTGTTGTGGACTCTTTATTTGATATTTTGAATTTGTAGTAATTTCAGCCTTCTTTTTCTTCACAGATTCCTAGCAACCGGTGAATCCCTGTCTTCCCTACATTTTCAATTCAGACTGGGCATTTCAACAATATCAGGAATAGTGAGGCACACTTGCCGTGCACTGTGGGACTCTCTGCATGAAGAATACATTCCACATCCCACAATGCAGACATGGTTGGAAGTAGCTGACAGATTCCTGGAAGTGTGCCAGTTTCCCAATTGCTTGGGTGCGGTGGATGGGAAACACATCCGTATCGTGAAACCGGCTGGTTCTGGATCTCAGTATTTCAACTACAAGAAGTACTTTTCCATCATGCTGATGGCCATCGCCGATGCGGATTACAAATTTGTAGCGGTGGACATTGGGGCGTATGGCCGTTCTAATGATTCGCAAGTTTTCAAACTGTCTTCTATGGGGCGGCATTTATATGGACAAACCTTTCAATTCCCCCCCCCAAGACCACTGCCTCAAACCTCTGAGCCACCAATGCCATTTGTATGTGTTGGGGATGAAGCTTTTCAGCTTTCAGAGTATCTTTTGAAACCCTACTCCAGCCGTGGTTTAACCAATACTAAAAGAATTTTCAACTACAGACTCACACGTGCAAGGAGAATGGTGGAGTGTGCGTTTGGGATCCTAACCGCCAAATGGAGAGTTCTCTTGACATCCATAAACTTGAAGACAGACACTGTGGATGAGGTGGTGAAAGCGTGTGTTGTCCTAGACAATTATGTTATATCCAAGGAACAGCTTTCCATTGAGGACCACTTTGCCGAAACCACCTTGATGGATTATAGCAACCAGACATACAGAAGTTCTGCCACAGTTTCCAGAATACGGGATCACTTTGCAGAATATTTTATTTCACCCCAAGGAAGAATACACTGGCAGGATGATAGAGTTTAAACACTTTGTATGTACCTAGTAATAACTTTAACCTTTACCCATGTTGTGTACCTGTTGTTTTTACCTTACCCATGTTGTGTACCAGTTTGGTTTTTACCCTCATGTTGCGTACCTGTTTGGATTTACCTTTTACCCATGTTGCGTACCTGTTTGGGTTTACCTTTTATCAATGTTGGGTACCTGTTTGAGTTTATTTTTAAAGCAAGATGTGCATCTGTTTGGGTTTTACCCAAAGTACTACTGTTACCAATAAACCTTGTTTAACAAAAGTGTTATTTGTCCCTAATGAATAAATACAAGAGAGTTTTCCACCAAAAAGTTTTATTAACATAATTAAACAACACGCAAAAAAAAGGGGTAACTAAATGTTTTCATATGTCGGGGTGGAGATACTATCGGAGGCACTGTCTGATAGGGACACTTCGACAGTGGGAGTGTGGAGAGAGGAATGTGATGGTGGTGGAGAATGTTCAACGGTTAGGGGTGAAGGAGTGGAGAAAGCTATTGAGCGGGTGGACAAGAAAGTGGGATTGGGGTTACAAATTTGGTAGGATGGAGGGGTGTAGGAAATGTTTTGTGAGGATTGGGAGGCAAAATGAGTGATGTGTGTAGAAGATGTTTGGGAAGAGGGTGATAGAGTCTGTTGGAAGTGGGCAGGGAGAGGAGGCGAGGATGAAGTAGATGTGAAGTTGTATGGGTCGGGATCATCATATGGGTGGGAAGTGGCACGGCCGGGAGGCTGGTAGTGTGGATGGTGGGAAGGGGCACGGGGCTGGTGGTGTGGCTGGTGGGAAGGGGCACGGGAACGCTGAAAGTGTTGTGGCTGTTGGTACGGGGCACGATGTGGATGATGGCGAGTTGGGCGTGATGGGGCAAGGTCAGTTTGGCGATACGGGTCAGGAGGATGGTACTGGCTGTAGTGGTGGACAGTGGAGGAAGGGGGGCCAGTTGGAGGATGGTTGGAAAGACTATCTGCTCTAGAGGCAATTAGCGCTAGAGTAGACTGGCAGGATTCCATTACTTGCATCTGCTGAGAAGTAGATAGCGTCTCCATTTGCTCAAGCACCGACTGAAAAAAAGTGTTGTTCGGTGACTGTTTTGCCTCTAAACGCATCGTTACCAGAAGTGTATGCATCTTGAGCATACTTTTATTTATGAAATTGAATCCTGCAGCCATTTGCTCGGACAAAACTTTCAGACAGTTCTGGAACGATGCGTTCAGGTGCAAGAACTCAGGAGCATAACTATGTACCTGACCCCTCTGGCGAAACCGCCCCGATGCTACAGGTGTACTAGAGGTGGCTGCAGCAGAGGGGTGGGGTACAGGAAACGCTATGTTCTCACCAGCAGCTACATGCAATGGAACCGGCCAGGATGCTCCAGCGCTCGTGGATGGGAAAGAGGGATCAGTAGAGTGGGAAGGTTGAGTGGGAAGGTTCAGAGTGGGAAGGTGCAGAGTGGGAAGGTGCAGAGGGTTCCTCACTGTCAAAGTGTCCCTCGGTGGCGGCCTCCTGAGGGATCGCCCCAGAAGTGTTCAATTGTGCTGCAGGCTCCCGAGTGCTCCCAACGGTACTCTGGAAAAAGAGAGAAACAAACAATTAATATACTGTCATTGCATGGCCCTGGCTGAAAGAGCAAAAGAGGTTAGACATGTAAAACATTAGTGCATGTGGTGGGTAATATTTACCTTCGGATGACCATCGTTGACCTGAGGAACGACAGGGCCCTTGCATATTTGTACGTGCTCCTGCGTCCTCCAGATCCACTTGGGGCCCGCATCTCTTTATTGAACTCCTTCTTAAAGCGATCCCTGATCGACCGCCACCTTTTTATAATCCGCTCACCTGTTAAAAAAGGAGAAAGACAACTTGGTTAGAAACAGCATTTTAGAATGCATCACCAAAACTGAACTGAGGATACTTACGTTCTTGAATCTGGGCCTGAACGTCAAGGTCCTCCCACCTCGGTATCAGTTCACAGCAGATTTGCTCCCAGAGTCGACGGGTCACTGAGAGATAAGCATGGCGGCGGTCACCCATATTCCACAACGGCTCCCTGTCTCTGACAAGATCGATGAGGAGGTCAATATCAAGGCCGACCTCCTCACCGTCCGAATCTGGAGCACGCTGTGAAACCTGTTTGAAAAGGAGGAAAAAAATTTGAAACATTGCTAACCTCCACCCAAAAAATAACAAAAAACCTACACGACGACGGCCGCCACGTGAATGTCGCCGACGACCCTGGGAGCCACTGGAAGGACCTATTGCTTGGGCACCAGATTCAGAACTCTAGAAGAAAAAAAAAATGATGTGCTTGTTGGTAGCCATTCTATGTGTTGTGTGCCATGTGATATATATGTTTTGTATGTGTTGTGTGAGGTTTGAAAGTATCAGTTTCTATGTATTTTGTTGTAAGAATCTAGTGTTATGTTTTGTGTGTAGTGTAGGGTGTGTTTCCGCAATACATGACAGATACATACCAATTGTGAGCCCTCTCCGTGTGTTTCTCCACCCCTTCCCTCATCTTCGGGGACCACCTCTTCTACTGGGGAGTCAGCCTCATCAGCTTCCTACGATGAAAGATAAAAAAATACATGATACACACACACACACCTTAGGTTCATACTTACCTCTGTGCGTTGACGGCGAGGACGGCGAGGAGGAGGAGGGCTCCCCGAAGACATGGCTGCAGGCTCTCGGCTCTGTGGCTGGCTCTCGGCTCTGTGGCTGGCTCTCAACTCTGTGGCAGGCTCTCAGCTCTGTGGCAGGCTCTCGGCTCTGTGGCAGGCTCTCAGCTCTCTGGTAGGCTCTCGGCTCTGTGGCAGGCTCTCAGCTCTGTGGCAAGCTCTCGGCTCTGTGGCTGGCTCTGGGCTCTGTGGCAGGCTCTCGGCTCTGTGGCTGGCTCTCGGCTCTCGGCTCTGTGGCAGGCTCTCAGCTCTGTGGCAGGCTCTCAGCTTTGTGGCAGGCTCTCGGCTCTGTGGCAGGCTCTCAGCTCTGTGGCAGGCCCTCGGCTCTGTGGCAGGCTCTCAGCTCTGTGGCCGGCTCTCGGCTCTGTGGCAGGCTCTCAGCTCTGTGGCAGGCTCTCGGCTCTGTGGCAGGCTCTCAGCTCTGTGGCAGGCTCTCGGCTCTGTGGCAGGCTTTCAGCTCTGTGGCAGGCTCTCGGCTCTGTGGCAGGCTCTCTGGCAGGTTTCTGGCTCCTTCCGTCTTGGCAGGGTGTGGCAGGGTGCTGGCTCTTCTGCTTTTGGGCTGGAAATGGCTGAAGGCCTCATGGCCCTGCTTTATATATAGTCCAGGGGGCTGATCAAAGTTTTTTGAGCATGCTCAGTGTAAAAAGCCGGATACGGCCGCCGGATCCGACTTTTTCCGGATCCGGCGCTTTCCGGCGTCTATAGACATGCATTGTTGTAATAAGATCTGGCCTTTCCGGCTTTTTCGCCAGAGACAAAAAACGTTACAGTAGACGTTTTTTCCAGATGCCGGAATCGACTTGACGCCGGATCCGGCATCAGACCGGAAGGAACGCTGGGCCATCCGACGCCATCCGGCGCCAATAATATTCAATGAGGAAAATGCCGAATCCGGTTTCTCCGGTTTTCTATTACGTTTTTTATCGGAAAAGCCAGAATTCGCATGAAACAAAAAACCTGATGTGTGAAAGCAGCCTTAAAGAAAGCTTTGCTTTTCAACAAGAATTTACCCCACCTCTATTTATGATAATGGGTCACATCTATCTGATTGCACTCCATAGCATCAACTGCAAATTGCCGTAAAACCAAAAAATAAACGTCATTGGGAGCACATCTGTGGATTCACGCAAAACCTGTAGAAAAATATGATTTTGATTATCTCATTCTTTACAAGATAAAAGTGCTATTGGTACACATACTAGTGTAATATGTTCTAGAACTATCTCAGTTCCTGCTGTCTGGGGCAGGGCCGCCATCAGAGTATTACTGCCCTTACTGGGGCCCGATGAGCAGAAGGGGCCCGCAGCGGACCACCTCTCCTCGGCTCTCCGTGCTCAGAAACTGCCTGTGCGTCCAGAGCATGGGCAGTTAAAATGTGTTGCTGTGTGGGACATTCCCACCCGACAACAGTTAACAGCCGCCAGCCAATCACAGGCCAGCAGCTGACATCAGCGGGCATGTTGCCGGCATATGACGTCACTGTCATACGCAAGAACGATGCTGCGCACCTTAGATGTATCTAACCGAGGACTTCGCTGGAGAACCTTTTTTATTTTTTTCTAAAACCATTGTATGGGGTGCATAATACCCCTATGGTAGAGCATTATATCCCTATGGGGGAGCATTATACTATGGGGTGCATTATACCCATATGGGGAGCATTAAATTATGGGGGTGCATTATACCCCTATGGAAAAGCATTATACCTCTATAGCGAAGCATTATATTATGGGTGCATTATACTATGTGGATGCATTATACCTCTATGGGGGAGCATTATATTATGGGGTGCATTATACTATGGGGGTGCATTATACCCCTATGGGGCTGCATTATACTATGGGGGTGCATTATATTGCTATGGGGCTGCATTATACTACGGGGGTGCATTATTTTCCTATGGGGCTGTATTATATCATTGGGCTGCGTTATACTGCTATGGGTCTGTATTATACTTTGGGGCTCCATTGTACCCCTATGTTGATGCATTATGTGTTATGATCTGGTAGCCTAGGAGCAGCATGAGACGGACTCTGGAGAAGGTGGTCCCTGTACTGACCGCAAACCCTGAACCTAGCAGCGCAACTAGAAGTAGCCGTGGGGGGTACCTGACACTCCCTAGACCCCTCGACACAGCCTAAGATCTAACTTCCCCTAAATACAGAAAGAGGAAACCTATCTTGCCTCAGAGAAAATCCCCAAAGGATAGATAGCCCCCCACAAATATTGACTGTGAGAGGAGAGGGAAATAACATATGCAGATATGAAATCAGATTTTAGCATAGGAGGACATACTAGCTAAAAAGAAAGAATAGAACAGAGTACTATGCGGTCAGTATTAAAACACTAAAAAATATCCACCACAGAAAATACAAATCACCACATCTGACTAAAGACATGGAGGGTATGTCTGCATCTCCAGAGACACAGCTTGGCTGCAAAAAATCCTTCACAGACAAAGCTGGACAAGACAAAAACAAGAAGATGCACAGAACTATAAGATCCACAGCAGGTGGACAGCAAAAACAAAGCCAGGACTTATGTTTGTAGAAAAGCACAGCAGGGAAGTGAATCCTCCAAAAACAATGGACAACTGGCAGGGACTAAAGAGTCCTGCAAAGCTATATACCCCAGTCAGTTTTGCAATTAGTAGATACACCTGTCCAATCCTGCAGTCCAGGCACAACTGCATTACCCTCTACAACCACCGGAGGGAGCCCAAAAGCTGAATTCACAACAATTATGCCACTATGGAGCTGCATTATACCACTATTGGGCCTCATTATACCCCTATGGGGTTGCATTATATTATGGGAGTGCATTATACTCCTGTGGGAAAGCGTTATATTATAGGGGTGCATTATACCTCTATGGGTAAGCATTATATTATGGGGTGCGTTATACTATGTGGGTGCATTATACCCCTATGGGGCTGCATTATACTATGGGGGTGCATTATATTGCTATGGGGCTGCATTATACTATGGGGCTGCATTATACCTCTATGGGGGAGCATTACACTATGTGCAGAATTATTGTTGTATTTTGTTGTATTTTAGAGGATTATTTTTATTATTGATCAACAACTATGTTCTCAATCATCCCAAAAGACTCATAAATATCAAAGCTTAATATTTTTGGAAGTTGGAGTGTTTTTTTTTAGATTTGGCTATCTTAAGAGGATATCTGTTTGTGCAGGTAACTATTACTGTGCAGAATTATTAGGCAACTTAATAAAAACCAAATATATTCCCATATCACTTGTTTATTTTCACCGGGTAAACCAATATAACTACACAAACTTTAGAAATAAACATTTCTGACATGCAAAAACAAAACCCCAAAAAATTAGTGACCAATATAGCCAGTATTCTTTATGATGACACTCAACAGCCTTCCATCCATAGATTCTGTCAGTTGCTTGATCTGTTTACGATCAACATTGTGTGCAGCAGCCACCACAACCTCCCAGACACTGTTCCGAGAGGTGTACTGTTTTCCCTCCCTGTAGATCTCACATTTTATGAGGGACCACAGATTCTCTATGGGGTTCACATCAGGTGAACAAGGGGGCCATGTCATTATTTTTTCGTCTTTGAGACCTTTACTGGCCAGCCACGCTGTGGAGTAGTTGGAGGCATGTGATGGAGCATTGTCCTGCTTGAAAATCATGTTTTTCTTGAATGATACCAACTTCTTCCTGTACCACTGCTTGAAGAAGTTGTCTTCGAGAAACTGGCAATAGGTCTGGGAGCTGAGTTTCACTCCATCCTCAACCTGAAAAGGTCCCACAAGTTCATCTTTGATGATTCCAGCCCATACCAGTACCCCACTTCCACCTTGCTGGTGTCTGATGTTATGACCTGGTGGTTAGGAGCACCCGGAATGACCTGATAATTAAACCTCATACAGGACGAGCTCTGGGATGTGGGAGCTCTGCTGACCGCAAGCCCTAATCCTATCACACACACTAGAAATAGCCGTGGAGCGCTCCTGACCAGACCTAGGCGCCTCGTCACAGCCTAAGAACTATCTAGCCCTAGAGATAGAAAATAAAGCCTACCTTGCCTCAGAGAAATTCCCCAAAGGTAAAGGAAGCCCCCCCACATACAGTGGGGCAAAAAAGTATTTAGTCAGTCAGCAATAGTGCAAGTTCCACCACTTAAAAAGATGAGAGGCGTCTGTAATTTACATCATAGGTAGACCTCAACTATGGGAGACAAACTGAGAAAAAAAAATCCAGAAAATCACATTGTCTGTTTTTTTATCATTTTTTTTGCATATTATGGTGGAAAATAAGTATTTGGTCTGAAACAAACAATCAAGATTTCTGGCTCTCACAGACCTGTAACTTCTTCTTTAAGAGTCTCCTCTTTCCTCCACTCATTACCTGTAGTAATGGCACCTGTTTAAACTTGTTATCAGTATAAAAAGACACCTGTGCACACCCTCAAACAGTCTGACTCCAAACTCCACTATGGTGAAGACCAAAGTGCTGTCAAAGGACACCAGAAACAAAATTGTAGCCCTGCACCAGGCTGGGAAGACTGAATCTGCAATAGCCAACCAGCTTGGAGTGAAGAAATCAACAGTGGGAGCAATAATTAGAAAATGGAAGACATACCAGACCACTGATAATCTCCCTCGATCTGGGGCTCCACGCAAAATCCCACCCCGTGGGGTCAGAATGATCACAAGAATGGTGAGCAAAAATCCCAGAACCACGCGGGGGGACCTAGTGAATGAACTGCAGAGAGCTGGGACCAATGTAACAAGGCCTACCATAAGTAACACACTACGCCACCATGGACTCAGATCCTGCAGTGCCAGACGTGTCCCACTGCTTAAGCCAGTACATGTCTGGGCCCGTCTGAAGTTTGCTAGAGTGCATTTGGATGATCCAGAGGAGTTTTGGGAGAATGTCCTATGGTCTGATGAAACCAAACTGGAACTGTTTGGTAGAAACACAACTTGTCGTGTTTGGAGGAAAAAGAATACTGAGTTGCATCCATCAAACACCATACCTACTGTAAAGCATGGTGATGGAAACATCATGCTTTGGGGCTGTTTCTCTGCAAAGGGGCCAGGACGACTGATCCGGGTACATGAAAGATTGAATGGGGCCATGTATCGTGAGATTTTGAGTGCAAACCTCCTTCCATCAGCAAGGGCATTGAAGATGAAACGTGGCTGGGTCTTTCAACATGACAATGATCCAAAGCACACCGCCAGGGCAATGAAGGAGTGGCTTCGTAAGAAGCATTTCAAGGTCCTGGAGTGGCCTAGCCAGTCTCCAGATCTCAACCCTATAGAAAACCTTTGGAGGGAGTTGAAAGTCCGTGTTGCCAAGCGAAAAGCCAAAAACATCACTGCTCTAGAGGAGATCTGCATGGAGGAATGGGCCAACATACCAACAACAGTGTGTGGCAACCTTGTGAAGACTTACAGAAAACGTTTGACCTCTGTCATTGCCAACAAAGGATATATTACAAAGTATTGAGATTAAATTTTGTTTCTGACCAAATACTTATTTTCCACCATAATATGCAAATAAAATGTTAAAAAAACAGACAATGTGATTTTCTGGATTTTTTTTTCTCAGTTTGTCTCCCATAGTTGAGGTCTACCTATGATGTAAATTACAGACACCTCTCATCTTTTTAAGTGGTGGAACTTGCACTATTGCTGACTGACTAAATACTTTTTTGCCCCACTGTATATTGACTGTGAGTAAGATGAAAGTCACAAACGCAGAGATGAAACAGGTTTCAGCAAAGGGAGGCCAGACTTACTAAATAGACAGAGGATAGGAAAGGTAACTTTGCGATCAGCACAAAAACCTACAAAAGACCACGCAGAGTGTGCAAAAAAGACCTCCGCACCGACTCACGGTGCAGAGGGGCCACTCTGCATCCCAGAGCTTCCAGCTAGCAAGACAAAATCATGAAAACCAGCTGGACAAGAAAACAGAGAACAAAATAAGACTATAAGGAACTTAGCTTCTGCAGGAGAAGGCAGGTCACCAGAGAGATCCAGGAGCGAACTGAACGAATGCAAAAACATTGACAGCTGGCATGGAGTAATGATCTGAGAGGAGTTAAATAGAGCAGCCAACCAAAGGATAACCCACGTCACCTGTGTAAGGAACTTCAGAAGCAGCAGCTTCACTCAAAGCCACCAGAGGGAGCCCATAGACAGAACTCGCCGAAGTACCATTCATGACCACAGGAGGGATTTCGACAACAGAATTCACAACAGTACCCCCCCTTGAGGAGGGGTCACCGAACCCTCACCAGAGCCCCCAGGCCGATCAGGATGAGCCAAATGAAAGGCACGAACCAGATCGGCAGCATGAACATCAGAGGCAAAAACCCAGGAATTATCTTCCTGACCATAACCCTTCCACTTGACCAGGTACTGGAGTTTCCGTCTCGAAACACGAGAATCCAAAATCTTCTCCACCACATACTCCAACTCCCCCTCGACCAACACCGGGGCAGGAGGATCAACGGAGGGAACCATAGGCGCCACGTATCTCCGCAACAACGACCTATGGAACACATTATGGATGGCAAAAGAAGCCGGAAGGTCCAAACGAAATGACACAGGATTAAGAACTTCAGAAATCTTGTATGGCCCAATGAAACGAGGCTTAAACTTAGGAGAGGAAACCTTCATAGGAACGTGACGAGATGACAACCAAACCAAATCCCCAACACGAAGTCGGGGACCAACACAACGTCGGCGGTTAGCAAAACGTTGAGCCTTCTCCTGGGACAATGTCAAATTGTCCACCACATGAGTCCAAATCTGCTGCAAGCTGTCCACCACCGCATCCACACCAGGACAGTCCGAAGGCTCAACCTGCCCTGAAGAGAAACGAGGATGGAAACCAGAATTACAGAAAAAAGGAGAAACTAAAGTAGCCGAGCTGGCCTGATTATTAAGGGCGAACTCAGCCAAAGGCAAGAAGGACACCCAATCATCCTGATCAGCAGAAACAAAGCATCTCAGATATGTCTCCAAAGTCTGATTAGTTCGTTCGGTTTGGCCATTAGTCTGAGGATGGAAAGCCGAAGAAAAAGACAAATCAATGCCCATCTTAGCGCAAAAGGACCGCCAAAACCTCGAAACAAACTGGGAACCTCTGTCCGAGACGATGTTCTCTGGAATGCCATGCAAACGAACCACATGCTGGAAAAACAATGGCACCAAATCAGAGGAGGAAGGCAATTTAGACAAGGGTACCAAATGGACCATCTTAGAGAAGCGATCACAAACCACCCAAATGACCGACATCTTTTGAGAAACAGGGAGATCAGAAATAAAATCCATGGAAATATGCGTCCAGGACCTCTTCGGGATCGGCAAGGGCAAAAGCAACCCACTGGCATGAGAACAGCAGGGTTTAGCCCGAGCACAAGTCCCACAGGACTGCACAAAAGAACGCACATCCCGTGACAAAGAAGGCCACCAAAAGGATCTAGCCACCAAATCTCTGGTACCAAAGATTCCAGGATGACCAGCCAACACTGAACAATGAATCTCAGAGATAACGCTACTAGTCCATCTATCAGGGACAAACAGTTTCTCCGTAGGACAACGGTCAGGTCTATCAGCCTGAAACATTTGCAGCACACGCCGCAAATCAGGGGAAATGGCAGACAAAATTACCCCTTCTTTAAGAATACCCGCCGGCTCCGGAACACCCGGAGAGTCAGGCACAAAACTCCTTGACAGGGCGTCAGCCTTCACATTCTTAGATCCCGGAAAGTATGAAACCACAAAATCAAAACGGGAGAAAAAGAGCGACCATCGAGCCTGTCTAGGATTCAACCGTTTGGCAGACTCGAGATAAGTCAAATTCTTGTGATCCGTCAAGACCACCACACGATGTTTAGCTCCTTCAAGCCAATGTCGCCACTCCTCGAATGCCCACTTCATGACCAACAACTCCCGATTGCCCACATCATAATTGCGCTCAGCAGACGAGAATTTTCTAGAAAAGAAGGCACAGGGTTTCATCACCGAGCCATCAGAACTTCTTTGCGACAAAACAGCCCCTGCTCCAATTTCAGAAGCATCAACCTCAACCTGAAAAGGGAGCGAAACATCTGGCTGGCACAACACAGGGGCAGAAGCAAAACAACACTTCAACTCCTGAAAAGCCTCTACAGCCGCAGAGGACCAATTGACCACATCAGCACCTTTCTTGGTCAAATCAGTCAACGGTTTAGCAATACTGGAAAAATTAGCGATGAAGCGACGATAAAAATTAGCAAAGCCCAGGAACTTCTGTAAGCTCTTCACAGATGTCGGCTGAGTCCAATCGTAAATTGCGTGAACTTTAACAGGGTCCATCTCGATAGTAGAAGGGAAAAAATGAAACCCAAAAATGAAACCTTCTGAACTCCAAAGAGACACTTTGACCCCTTCACAAACAAGGAATTTGCACGAAGGACCTGGAACACCATTCTGACCTGCTTCACATGAGACTCCCAATCATCCGAAAAGACCAAAATGTCATCCAAATATACAATCATGAATCTATCCAGGTACTCTCGGAAGATGTCATGCATAAAGGACTGAAACACAGATGGAGCATTAGAAAGCCCGAATGGCATAACCAGGTACTCAAAATGGCCCTCGGGCGTATTAAATGCCGTTTTCCATTCATCACCCTGTTTAATTCGCACAAGATTATACGCACCACGAAGATCTATCTTGGTGAACCAACTAGCCCCCTTAATCCGAGCAAATAAATCAGACAGCAGCGGCAAAGGATACTGAAATTTGACTGTGATCTTATTAAGAAGGCGGTAATCAATACAATGTCTCAAAGAACCAGCCTTCTTGGCCACAAAAAAGAACCCTGCTCCCAATGGTGACGACGACGGACGAATATGACCCTTCTCCAAGGATTCCTTTATATAACTCCGCATAGCGGCGTGCTCTGGCACAGATAAACAGATAAATTAAACAGACGGCCCTTAGGAAACTTACTACCAGGAATCAAATTAATAGCACAGTCGCAATCCCTATGAGGAGGTAGGGCACCAGATTTGGGCTCTTCAAATACATCCCGGTAATCTGATAAAAACTCAGGGACTTCAGAAGGAGTGGATGGCGAAATTGACAGCAATGGGACATCACCATGTACCCCCTGACAACCCCAGCTGGACACAGACATAGATTTCCAATCCAACACTGGATTATGGACCTGTAGCCATGGCAACCCCAAAACGACCACATCATGCAGATTATGCAACACCAAAAAGCGAATATCCTCCTGATGTGCAGGAGCCATGCACATGGTCAATTGAGTCCAGTACTGAAGCTTATTCTTGGCCAAAGGCGTGGCATCAATTCCTCTCAATGGAATAGGATACTGCAAGGGCTCCAAGAAAAAACCACAGCGCCTGGCAAACTCCAAGTCCATCAAATTCAGGGCAGCGCCTGAATCCACAAATGCCATTACAGAATAGGACGACACAGAGCAAATCAGAGTAACGGACAAAAGAAATTTAGACTGTACCGTACCAATGGTGGCAGACCTAGCGAACCGCTTAGTGCGCTTAGGACAATCGGAGATAGCATGAGTGGATTCACCACAATAAAAAGCCCATTCCGACGTCTGTGTTCTTGCCGTTCAGCTCTGGTCAAAGTCCTATCACACTGCATAGGCTCAGGCCTATGCTCAGAGAATACCGCCATATGGTGCGCAGCTTTGCGCTCACGCATGCGCCGATCGATCTGAATGGCCAAAGACATAGACTCATTCCAACCAGCAGGCGTGGGAAATCCCACCATGACATCCTTAAGGGCTTCAGAAAGACCCTTTCTGAAAATTGCCGCCAGGGCACATTCATTCCACTGAGTAAGCACAGACCACTTTCTAAACTTCTGACAGTACACCTCCGCTTCATCCTGTCCCTGACACAAAGCCAGCAAGATTTTCTCTGCCTGATCCACTGAATTTGGTTCATCATAAAGCAATCCAAGCGCCAGAAAAAACGTATCAACATCACGCAATGCAGGATCTCCTGGCGCAAGGGAAAATGCCCAGTCTTGAGGGTCACCACTAGTGTTGAGCATTCCGATACCGCAAGTATCGGGCATCGGCCGATATTTGCGGTATCGGAATTCCGATACTGAATTCCGATACTTCCCGCGTATCGGATACCGGAATCGGAAGTTCCCAGAATTCAAATTGAACGCAGCAGCCAATGAGGAATGAATGAAAGTGTGGGCACATCCTGTTTAGCATGGTGGGCATGTAAGTACTGGCAAGGCTGGGATTGGCTGCTGAAATGATGTCACTCTGCACTATAAAAAAGCGCTGCCGCCATTTTGCGCTCACTCTGCTGTGATTTCAGTTAGGGACAGGACGCTGTGTTCTAACTGAGGGCCAGTTGAGCTTGCTAATTGCTTTATTTTCCTTTCCAAAGGCTAATTTAGCAAAACGCTGTGTGTTCTTCACTGTTCACCTTGCTCTTGCCTTGCAGCGCTGTTTTAACAGCGTTCTGCAAGGTCTCTGTGTGTGTGTGTGTGTGCAGCTCACTCTGTAGTCTGTGTGCAGCCATATACCCGGTTGTATTCAGCTCAGGGGGGGTTCACACTGCCTCACACAGTTGTTCTTTTTTGCTCTTAGTGCAGCCTGCTGCACATTTTTTCTCAAATTTCCTATTAGTGTTTTTCCACCAGTCTCCAGCTCTATTGTGGAAAAACACTACATAGGATAACCTAGAGGGGGGTTTTTGGGCCTTGCAGCGCCGTTTACGGCTGTCTGCACGGTCTCCGTGTGAGCCCAGCTCGCCCTGTAGTCTGTGTGCAGCCATAGCCGGTTGGATTCAGCTCAGGGTTCGTTACTGGCTCATACCTTGAGAAAAATTTTCCTTTTTTTCAAATAGTGCAGCCTGTTTAAAATTTGAAAAAAAAAATTCCTATTAGTGTCTTTCCACTCGTATCCAGCTAAATAGTGGAAAAACACTATATAGGATAACCTAGAGGAGGGTTTTTTGGCCTTGCAGCGCCGTTTACGGCTGTCTGCACGGTCTCCGTGTGAGCCCAGCTCGCCCTGTAGTCTGTGTGCAGCTATAGCCGGTTGGATTCAGCTCAGGGTTCGTTACTGGCTCATACCTTGCGAAAAATTTTCCTTTTTTTTCAAATAGTGCAGCCTGTTTAAAATTTGACAAAAAAAAATCCTATAAGTGTCTTTCCACTCGTATCCAGCTAAATAGTGGAAAAACACTATATAGGATAACCTAGAGGAGGGTTTTTTGGCCTTGCAGCGCCGTTTACGGCTGTCTGCACGGTCTCCGTGTGAGCCCAGCTCGCCCTGTAGTCTGTGTGCAGCCATAGCCGGTTGGATTCAGCTCAGGGTTCGTTACTGGCTCATACCTTGAGAAAAATTTTCCTTTTTTTGAAATAGTGCAGCCTGTTTAAAATTTGAAAAAAAAAAAATTCCTATTAGTGTCTTTCCACCAGTCTCCAGCTCAATTGTGGAAAAACACTACATAGGATAACCTAGAGGTTTTTTTTGGGGCCTTGCAGCGCCGTTTACGGCTGTCTGCACGGTCTCTGTGTGAGCGCAGCTCGCCCTGTAGTCTGTGTGCAGCCATAGCCGGTTGGATTCAGCTCAGGGTGCGTTACTGCCTCATACCTTGAAAAACAATTTCCTTTTTTTCAAATAGTGCAGCCAGTTTAAAATTTGAAAAAAAAAATTCCTATTAGTGTCTTTCCACTTGTATCCAGCTAAATAGTGGAAAAACACTATATAGGATAACCTAGAGGAGGGTTTTTTGGCCTTGCAGTGCCGTTTACGGCTGTCTGCACGGTCTCCGTGTGATTTAAACTAGCTCTGTAGCCCGATCTGCACCAAAAAAAAAGTTAAGTTCACCAAACACAACTTAACACTTGTGTAGGCCACATTTGAAAAATAATAAAGTTTAGTCCACAATTTACAACATTAGTGTTTCTTACACCTGTTAGGAGGAGCATTACAGGAATAAGCACACTAAGGCCTTAGTACTTTTCTGCTTATCTTTATCTGTCAACCAAGATGAAGAGGGCAGGGAGTAAGGCACGTGGGCGTGGGCGCGGAGCAGGGAGAGGAGCAGGGAGAGGACGTGGTGATTCTGTGCCTGCTGCGGGCGCCGGTGACTCGTCGTCACTCAGTTTCAGCAGGGAACAGTCCTTCATGCGCAGCTTTGTCGGAGAGCGCCGTGCACCGCTGCTGCGTGAAGACCAAATTGAAGCCGTTGTCGGGTGGATGGCAGCTAACGCCTCGGCATCGACTTCAGTTAGTGCCACATCCTCTCAGGCACAGAGCACTGGAGAGCAGCCATCTGTCTCTTCACCACCTGCCAAATTGGCCAGGCAGTCAGAGAGCCCAGGACAGGAGCCGTCTCTACTTCTGTTCTCTGAATCTCTTGGCTTGGAAACAGGGGGCCAGCCAAGCAGCATTGGAGAAATGGAAGAAGAGGCAGTGTGCAGTGATGCCCAACACCTTTTTCTCTCTGACTGTGAAGAGGCAGGTGGGCCAGTGCCTCCGGTGACCACAGCGCAGTACGCATCTGATGATGAAACTCAGGTGCCGCTTTCTCGTGCGTACTGTGCTGCTGAGACTACCCAGGAGGAGCAGTTGGTGGCAGAGGGTAGTGGAGATGATGAGGTCCTTGACCCATCGTGGCGTGAGGAACAGGAAGGTGGTGGGAGCAGCTCAGAGGAAGAGCTTCCTCTTACGGGCCAAAGAGGGAGAGGGAGGGGGAAGACTGCGGAGCCTGTAGCCTCCACTTTGGCACCCGTTAGGAGCCTGTCTCTTTCCAAAGCCAAAAAGGGCGCTCCCAAGACTTGCAGTGCCTGGTCCTTTTTTGACACAGTTGCAGATGACATTTGTTTTGTCAAATGCAAGCTGTGTCATCATAAAGTAAAAAGAGGGAAAAATGTCAGCAACCTCAATACCACAAATATGTGGAAACATGTGCGGACCAGGCACGCGGTGGAGTTACAGAAACACACTGAAGATGTAGGCCAACCAACAGCGGCAGCTACCACCTCTTCAGCTCGTGTTGCCTCTTCCTCCAGCTCACGCACAGCTGGTTTGGCTTCCTCCCAGAGACCTTGTGTAATTCCACCCACAGCACCACCTTCCCAGTCATCCTCACACTCCCAGTCTACTCTACAGCCATCGGTAGTACAGGCATGGGAGAAAAGGCGGGCATTCTCGGCCAACCACCCCCGAGCACAGGCTCTGAATGCAGGCATTGCCAAACTGTTGTCCCTGGAAATGCTCTCGTTCAGGCTGGTGGAGACTGACAGCTTCCGTGACTTGATGGCATTGGCAGTCCCACAGTACAAGGTGCCCAGCCGCTTTTACTTCAGCAGGCAGGCTGTCCCTGCCCTGCACAGGCATGTTGAGGCAAACATAAAACATGCGCTACTGAACGCCGTCAGTAGCAAGGTCCACCTCACCACCGATGTGTGGACCAGTCAGCATGGACAGGGGCGATATGTTTCCCTCACTGCCCATTGGGTTAATGTTGTTGAGCCAGGTACAGATCGTGCGAGTGGCGCAGGACGTGTCCTGCCCACTCCAAGGATTGCAGGAATCCAGTCTGTACGCATCGACTCCTCCTCTTACACCAGTTCCTCTGATTCCTCTCTGCAGGATCCGTCACAGTCCAGCCCCACATGGACCCGTGAACGTTTACCTATGACCGACATGAGCACAGCCGTGGCCAAACGTCAGCAGGCCGTCTTGAAACTAGTTTCATTGGGGCATCGAAGCCACACAGCGCAGGAGCTGTGGAATTCCATAAAGCAGGAGAGCGATGTGTGGTTACTGCCAGCGAATCTCCAGCCAGGCATGGTAGTGTGTGACAATGGCCGAAATCTGGTGGCAGCTTTGGCCCTTGGCAACCTCACTCACATCCCATGTCTGGCACATGTGCTCAATTTGGTTGTGCAGAGTTTTCTGAGGGACTATCCGGATCTTGATGCCCTGCTGCACAAGGTCCGCCTAGAGTGTGCTCACTTGCGGCGTTCCAGCTTGGCCAGATCCCGCATTGCTGCTCTGCAGCGCCGATTCCGCCTTCCGGAACACCGCATCATATGTGACCTACCTACCCGGTGGAATTCCACGTTACATATGTTGGAGCGGTTGTGTGAGCAGCAGCAAGCAGTTATGGAGTACCAGCTGCATCAGGCGCAAAGAAGTCGCAGTCAGCGCCGATCAGACTTCACAACCACAGAGTGGGCCACTATGAAGGACGTCTGCCAGGTTTTGCGTCCTTTTGATTATTCCACGCGGATGGCAAGTGCAGATGATGCACTAGTCAGCATGACTGTCCCCCTTATCTGCCTGCTTCAGCAAACTTTGCAAGGGTTAAGGGATGATGTGGTGGAAGAGGTGGAGGATGAGGAGTCACCTTTTCCATCAGCTTCTGGAGAGTCAGCGCCACGTGGTTCCTCACAAAGGGGTACGCAGGGGCCAATTTGTGAGGAGGATGAGGAGGAGTCAATGGAGGAGGAAGAGCTCTGTCCAGAGGAGGGAGCGACACAATTGTCCAGTGGTCAGTGTGTACAGCGAGGGTGGGGTGATGACGAGCGGGCAGAGATCATGTCTCAAGCAGGGGACAGCGTTTCTGGGCCAGTTGGCACTCTGCAGCACATGGTGGATTTCATGCTGCAGTGCCTGAGAAACGACCGCCGCATCGACCACATTCTCAACATGCCTGATTATTGGGTGTTCACCCTCCTCGATCCTCGCTACCGGGACAACGTCCAAAACCTCATCCCTGCGTTGACCCGGGAGCGTAAATTGCGGGAGTACCACGACACACTGGTGAATTCCATCATCTTCTCCTGTCCAACTGAGAGGAGTGCTGCTAGTGCTTTACAAAGCAGCTCAGTGCGTCGAGGCAGTGGGGGAGGCTCTGCCCAAAGAGGGAGCAGAAGCAGTGCCTCTGCCCAAGGCAAGCCCAGTATGGCACAACTCTGGCACACTTTTGTGTGCCCGCCCCAAATGTCTACACCATCACCGGCGGCTCCAGTCAGCAGGAGGCAACGGTTCCGTCAGATGGTGACAGACTACATGGCTTGCCCTCTTACTGTACTCCCAGACGGCTCTTCCCCGTTCAAGTTTTGGGTCTCTAAGCTGGATACATGGCCAGAGCTAAGCCAGTATGCATTGGAGGTGCTGGCTTGCCCTGCGGCTAGTGTCTTATCGGAACGTGTCTTTAGTGCCGCAGGTGGTGTACTAACAGACCGTCGCATGCGACTATCCTCCGATAACGTTGACCGGCTTACTTTCCTGAAAATGAACCAGGCCTGGATCTCGCAGGAATTTGCCACTCCTCTGCCTGATTAAGTAATTGGGTGTCATCCAGGTCTCCTGCTGTGTTCATCTTTCTACCACCTGAACTGCTATTCCTGGGCTCCAACACCGCCAGTTGCGGCTCAGAAGTGCAGGCTGCACAGTAAAAACATACGACCCAGTGTTATTGGGTTTCAGTAACGTCAGCTGATCCCCAGCTGTGTAGCCGGCAATGTGTCCTGCGACCGCCACGCTGGCACAACAACCTAAATGTAAGGGAACCTGTCCCCCCCCCCCGTCGTTTGTTACTGAAAGAGCCATCTTGTGCAGCAGTAATGCTGCACAAGGAAAAGGTAGCTTTTTTTTTTTAGCTCTTTGCACACGCAGAACTTAACACTTATAAAATGTGTTCACTGATACCGTTATACCGTCCCGGAGCTGGGACTTTCCTTTGTAATGTGACGCAGCACAGCCGTCATTCCTACCCCCTTGGTGCCATGCGCTGCCTCCTCAGCGTTGTTTTAAGCTGTCACGGAGCCTGCGCTGTTCTGTTATCCCTTGGGCATGCCCTATTTGCGCTGCCTGTCTTCTGACATAATTTGGTGTCAGGCTGGCTGCGCCTGTGCGGCCGCGGTGCCCGAGATCCCGCCTCGCAGTGTCTTCTGATTGAGTCACACTGCGGGCCTGGGATCCATGGGCATGCGCAGTGCATATCTTCCCCTCGGGCTCTCGCTCATTTCCCTCCGCCTTCTTTAGACTGTGCGCCGTCAGCTGATCCCTAGCATGCCACGGCCGTGACACCGCACAGTCTGAAGAAGAGGGAAGGAGGGGAGTGAGAGTCGAGGTTATGCACTGTGCATGCCCATGGTTCCAAGGCCCGCAGTGGGATTACGTTAGATGAGACTGCGAGGTGGGATCTGGAGCAGCGTGGACGCACAGGCACTGACAGCCTGACACCAAATTATGTCAGAAGACAGGCAGCGCTAATTGGGCATGGCCAAGGGCTAACAGAACAGCGCAGGCTCCGTGACAGCTTAAAACAACGCTGAGGAGGCAGCGCACGGCATCAAGGGGATAGGAATGACAGCTGTGCTGTGTCCCATTACGAAGGAAATTCGCACCTCCGGAACGGTTTAACGGTATAAAGGGACACATTTTTAGTGTTTACTTCGGTGTTTGCAAGGAGCATAATTAAAAGAGCAACCTTTTCCTTTTGCATCCTTAGTGCTGCACAACATGGCTCTTTCAGCTACAAACGTCTTGGGGGGGGGTTAAAGGTTTCCTTTCAACTTGCTCCAATCAGGCTTCGGCCTACACTCTGTTCCTCTGCTCCTCCTGCTGTCCCTGGGCTCTAACACCGCCAGTTGGTGCCTGGAAGTGCTGTGTGCACAGTCAACAGTCGCTCCTCTGTTATTGGGGTTCAGTAACGTCAGCTGATCCCCAGCTGTGTGTGCGGCAATACCTCCAATCTGCTCCTCCTGCTGTCCCTGGGCTCTAACACCGCCAGTTGGTGCCTGGAAGTGCTGTGTGCACAGTCAACAGTCGCTCCTCTGTTATTGGGGTTCAGTAACGTCAGCTGATCCCCAGCTGTGTGTGCGGCAATACCTCCAATCTGCTCCTCCTGCTGTCCCTGGGCTCTAACACCGCCAGTTGGTGCCTGGAAGTGCTGTGTGCACAGTCAACAGTCGCTCCTCTGTTATTGGGGTTCAGTAACGTCAGCTGATCCCCAGCTGTGTATCCGGCAACGTGTCATGCGACCGCCACGCTGGCACAACTAAAATGTAAGGGGACCTGTCCCCCCCCCCCCCTAGGCGTTTGTTACTGAAAGAGCCACCATGTGCAGCACTAATACTGCACAAGGGAAAGGTCGCTCTTGAAATTATGCTCCTTGCAAACGCTGAACTACACACTCATGTAATGTGTCCCCTCACACCGTCCAACCGTCCCGGAGGTGGGACTTTCCTTTGTAATGTGACGCAGCACAGCCGTCATTGCTACCCCCTTGGCACCGTGCGCTGCCTCCTTAGCGTTGTTTGATTCCGTCATGGACCCTGCGCTGTTATGTTATCCCTTGGCCATGCACAGTTTGCGCTGCCCGTCCTCTGACATCATTTGTTGTCGTCCTGGCTGCGCCTGTGCGTCCACGCTGCCCGAAATCACACCTCGCAGTGTCGTCTAATGTGATCCCACAGTGGGCCTGGTATCCATGGCCATGCGCAGTGCATATACTAGCCTCTCACTCCCCTTCTTCACGCTTCTTCAGACTAGGCGGCGTCAGCTGATCCCTAATAGCATGCCACGGCCGTGACGCCGCACAGTCTGAAGAAGCAGGAAGGAGGTGAGTGAGAGGCGATGATATGCACTGCGCATGCCCATGGATCCCTGGCCCGCAGTGGGACTACATTAGATGACACTGCAAGGTTGGATCTCGGGCAGCTTGGACGCACAGGCACTGCCAGCCTGACACCTACATGATGTCAGAAGACGGGCACCGCTAACTGTGCATGGCCAAGGGATAACATTACAGCGCGGGCTCCGTGACAGAACCAAACAACGTTGAGGAGGTGGCGCCCGGCACCAAGGGGGTTGGAATGACGGCTGTGCTGTGTCACATTACAAAGGAAAGTCCCACTTCCGGGATGGTTTGACGGTGTGAGGGGACACATTATATGAGTGTGTACTTCAGCGTTTGCAAGGAGCATAATTTTCGGAACAACCATTTTCCATGTGCAGTATTACTGCTGTACAAGATGGCTCTTTCAGCAACAAATGCCTGGGGGGGGGGGGGTTAAAGGTTCCCTTTCAACTTGCTCCACTGCAGGCTTCGGCCTACACTCTGCTCCTCTTTGATTCCCTGGGTTTCAACACTGTCAGTTGCCACCTGGAAGTGTTGTCTACACAGAAAAAACACTAGGTGATGTGTCAGTGGGGTTCAGCACCGCCAGCTGTTCCCCTGCTGTGTAGTCGGCAACGTGTCCAGCACAAGCCACGCTGGCACAACAGAACAAAAGCTGCCACCAGTGCAGGCTTCGGCCTACACTCTGCTCCTCTCCTCCTCCTGCTGACCCTGGGCTCAAACACCGCTAGTTTTTGCCCGGAAGTGCTAGCTGCACAGAGAAAAACACCAGCCAATGTGTTAGTGGGGTTCAGCAACGCCAGCTGTTCCCCTGCTGTGTAGCCGGCAACGTGACCTGCAAACGCCATGCAGGCACAGGAACTGAAATTAAAAGGGAACCTGGCCCCACCCCCCCAGGTGTTTCTATGTATAACAGCCACCTAGTACAGCAGTACTGCTGCATTTGTACAAGGTGGCTGACTTTTTCTCCTTGCCCACGTGGAACTCAACACGTACAAAATGTGTCTCATTGAGACCATTCCACTGTCCCTGAGGTGTGACTTTCCTTTGTAATGATACGCAGCACCCCCCTTGGTAGCGTTTCCCGTCTTTTGTCATCATGGTTAGCTGGCTGCGCCTGTGCATCCGCCCTGCTAGAAACAACGCCCCTCGTTGTCATATTTATTTTGTCAGCGAGGGTGTGGTTTATGGGCACGAGCAGTGCATATGTTCGCCTGTCTTAACTCAACTCCTTCCGCCTTCTTCAGACTGTGCGGCCTCCTGGCCGTGGTAGGCGATAAGGGATCAGCTGAGGCCGCCCAGTCTGGAGCAGGTGTAAGGACATGTGTAAGCGGCAAACCTATTTACTGCACAAGGCCACGAATCCCAGCCACGCAGTGTAATTTTTTGAAAACACACTGTGGATCTGGGATTCATGTCCATTGCTAACCGCAACGGCCGACATGAAATGAGGTCAGAAGACAGGAAGCGCTCACAGCGCATGGCCAAGGGATCACAATAGCGCAGACTCCTGTACAGCAAATAACAACGCTCAGGAATCTGCGCCCAGTACCTAGGTGCAAATTTTGACACCTGTGCTGCGTCTCGTTAAAAAGACAAGTCACGCCTCCACAACTGTTTGACAGTATAATGGGCTAAATAGTGTACGTGTTTTAGTCAGCGTGTGCAAGGAGCAAAACAAATAGAGCAACCTTTTACTTGTGCAGCATTAATGCTGCACAAGGTGTGGCTCTTGTACCTTGCAACACCTGAGGGGGGTTAAAGGTAACCTTTGAAATTGGTTCAACTAGGCTTCGGCCTACACTCTGCTCCTCTACTCCTCCTGCTGACCCTGGGCTCAAACACCGCTAGTTTTTGCCCAGAACTGCTAGCTGCACAGAGAAAAACACCAGCCAATGTGTTAGTGGGGTTCAGCACCGCCAGCTGTTCCCCTGCTGTGTAGTCGGCAACGTGTCCAGCACAAGCCACGCTGGCACAACAGAACAAAAGCTGCCACCAGTGCAGGCTTCGGCCTACACTTTGCTCCTCTCCTCCTCCTGCTGACCCTGGGCTCAAACAACGCCAGTTTCTGCCCGGACATGCTAGCTGCACAGAGAAAAACACCAGCCAATGTGTTAGTGGGGTTCAGCACCGCCAGCTGTTCCCCTGCTGTGTAGCTGGCAACGTTTCCTGCAAACGCCACGCAGGAACATGAACTGAAATTGAAGGGAGCCTGCCCCCCACCCCCCCAGGTGTTTCTATGTATAACAGCCACCTTGTACAGCAGTACTGCTGCATTTGTACAAGGTGGCTGACTTTTTCTCCTTGCACACGTGGAACTCAACAAGTACAAAATGTGTCTCATTACAGACCATTACAATGTCCCTGAGGTGTGACTTTCCTTTTTAATGACACGCAGCACCCCCATTGTTAGCGCTGCCCGTCTCCTGACATCATTGGTTGGCTGGCTGTGCCTGTGCGTCCCCCCTGCCCGACACAACGCCCCCCGTTGTCTCATATATTTTGACTGCGAGGGTGTGATTGATGGGCACGAGCAGTGCATATGTTCCCCTGTTTTCACTCCCCTCCTTCCGCCTTCTTCTGACTGTGCGGCCTCATGGCCGCGGCATGCGATAAGGGATCAGCTGAGGCCGCCCAGTCTGAAGCAGGTGTAAGGACATGTGTGAGCGGCGAACATATTTACTGCACAAGGCCACGAATCCCAGCACCGCAGTGTGACTTTAGGAAAAGCCACTGTGGGTCTGGGATTTATGGCCATCGTTAACCGCACCGGCCAACATGAAATGAGGTCATGAGACGGCCTGCACTAACAGGGTATTGCCAAGGGATAACACAAGAGCGCAGTTTCCTGTACTGCAAATAACAACGGTAAGGAATCTGCGCACAGCACCTAGGTGTAAATTTGTACACCTGTGCTGCGTCTCCTTAAAAAGACTAGTAGTCACGCCTCCACTACTGTTTGACAGTATAATGGGCTAAATAGTGTACGTGTTTAATTCAGCGTGTGCAAGGAGCAAAATTAAATAGAGCAACCTTTGACTTGTGCATCATTAATGCTGTTCAAGGTGTGGCTCTTGTACCTTGCAACACCTGAGGGGGGGGTTAAAGGTAACCTTTGAAATTGGTTCAACTAGGCTTCGGCCTACACTCTGCTCCTCTACTCCTCCTGCTGACCCTGGGCTCAAACACCGCTAGTTTTTGCCCGGAAATGCTAGCTGCACAGAGAAAAACACCAGCCAATGTGTTAGTGGGGTTCAGCACCGCCAGCTGTTCCCCCGCTGTGTAGCCGGCATCGTGTCCAGCACAAGCCACGCTGGCACAACCGACCAAAAGCTGCCACCAGTGCAGGCTTCGGCCTACACTTTGCTCCTCTCCTCCTCCTCCTGCTGACCCTGGGCTCAAACACCGCTAGTTTTTGCCCGGAACTGCTAGCTGCACAGAGAAAAACACCAGCCAATGTGTTAGTGGGGTTCAGCACCGCCAGCTGTTCCCCCGCTGTGTAGCCGGCATCGTGTCCAGCACAAGCCACGCTGGCACAACCGACCAAAAGCTGCCACCAGTGCAGGCTTCGGCCTACACTTTGCTCCTCTCCTCCTCCTCCTGCTGACCCTGGGCTCTAACACCGCTAGTTTTTGCCCGGACATGCAATCTGCACAGAGAAAAACACCAGTCAATGTGTCAGTGGGGTTCAGCAACGCCAGCTGTTCCCCTGCTGTGTAGCTTGCAACGTGACCTGCAAACGCCACGCAGGCACATGAACTGAAATTGAAGGGAGCCTGCCCCCCACCCACAGGTGTTTCTATGTATAACAGCCACCTTGTACAGCAGTACTGCTGCATTTGTACAAGGTGGCTGACTTTTTCTCCTTGCCCACGTGGAACTCAACACGTACAAAATGTGTCTCATTAGAGACCATTACAATGTCCCTGAGGTGTGACTTTCCTTTGTAATGACACGCAGCACCACCCTTGTTAGCGCTGCCCGTCTTTTGACATCATTGGTTAGCTGGCTGCGCCTGTGCATCTCCCCTGCTCGAAACAACGCCCCACGGTGTCTTATTTTTTTGGACAGCGAGGGTGTGATTGATGGGCATGTGCAGTGGATATGTTTGCCTGTGTTCACTCATCTCGTTCCGCCTTCTTCAGACTGGGTGTCCTCATGGCCGCGGCAGGCGATAAGGGATCAGATGAGGCCGCCCAGTCTGAAGCAGGTGTAAGGACATGTGTGAGCGGCAAACATATTTAGTGCACCAGGGCACGAATCCCAGCACCGCAGTGTGATTTTTTAAAAACACACTGTGGGTCTGGGATTCATGTCCATCGCTAACCGCAACGGCCAACATGAAATGAGGTCATAAGACAGGAAGCGCTCACAGCGCATGGCCAAAGGATCACAAGAGCGCAGACTCCTGTACAGCAACTAACAACGCTCAGGAAGCTGCGCCCATGCAAAAAGGTGTTGTTTTCGACACCTGTGCTGCTTTTCTTTAAAAAGACAAGTCACGCCTCCACTACTGATTAACAGTATAATGGGCTAAATAGTCTACGTGTTGCATTCAGCTTGTGCAAGTAGAAAAATTAATAGAGCAACCTTTTACTTGTGCAGCATTAATGCTGCAGAAGGAGTGGCTCTTGTACTTTGTAACACCTGAGGGGGGGTTAAAGGTAACCTTTGAAATTGGTTCAACTAGGCTTCGGCCTACACTCTGCTCCTCTCCTCCTCCTGCTGACCCTGGGCTATAACAACGCTATTTTTTGCCCGGAAATGCTAGCTGCACAGAGAAAAACACCAGCCAATGTGTTAGTGGGGTTCAGCACCGCCAGCTGTTCCCCCGCTGTGTAGCCGGCATCGTGTCCAGCACAAGCCACGCTGGCACAACCGACCAAAAGCTGCCACCAGTGCAGGCTTCGGCCTACACTTTGCTCCTCTCCTCCTCCTCCTGCTGACCTTGGGCTCAAACACCGCTAGTTTTTGCCCGGAAATGCTAGCTGCACAGAGAAAAACACCAGCCAATGTGTTAGTGGGGTTCAGCACCGCCAGCTGTTCCCCTGCTGTGCAGCTTGCAACGTGACCTGCAAACGCCACGCAGGCACATGAACTGAAATTGAAGGGAGCCTGGCCCCCACCCCCAGGTGTTTCTATGTATAACAGCCACCTTGTACAGCAGTACTGCTGCATTTGTACAAGGTGGCTGATGTTTTCTCCTTGCCCACGTGGAACTCAACACGTACAAAATGTGTCTCTTTGAGACCATTCCACTGTCCCTGAGGTGTGACTTTCCTTTCTAATGATACGCAGCACCCCCCTTGGTAGCGCTTCCCGTCTTCTGACATCATTGGTTGGCTACTTGCGCCTGTTCGTCCGCCCTGCCTGAATAAAATGCTCCTCGTTGTCTTAATTATTTTGACTGCGAGGGTGTGATTGATGGGCACGAGCAGTGCATATCTTCGCCTGTCTTAACTCATCTCCTTCCGCCTTCTTCAGACTGTGCAGCCTCATGGCCGCGGCATGCGAGAAGGGATCAGCAGAGGCCGCCCAGTCTGAAGCAGGTGTAAGGACGTGTGTGAGCGGCCAAAATATTTACTGCTCAAGGCCACGAATCCCAGCACCGCAGTGTGGCTTTATGAAAAGACACTGTGGGTCTGGGATTTATGGCCATCGTTAACCGCACCGGCCAACATGAAATGATGTCATAAGATGGGCAGCGCTAACAGGGCATTGCCAAGGGATAACACAAGAGCGCAGACTCCTGTACAGCAAATAACAACGCTCAGGAAGCTGCGCCAAGCACCAAGGCGTTATTTTGGACACCTGTGCTGCGTCTCATCAAAAAACCAAGTCACGCATCCACTACAGTTTGACTGTAGAATGGGGTAAATTGTGTATGTCTTTCATTCAGCGTGTGCAAGTAGACAAATTAATAGAGCAACCTTTCACTTGTGCAGCATTAATACTGCACAAGGTGTGTCTCTTGTACTTTGTAACACCTGAGGGGGGGGTTAAAGGTTTCCTTTGAAATTGGTTCAACTAGGCTTCGGCCTACACTCTGCTCCTCTCCTCCTCCTCCTGCTTCAACACGGGCTCTAACATCGCTAGTTTTTGCCCGCAAGTGCTAGCTGCACAGAGAAAAACACACGCCATTATGTTAGTGGGGTTCAGCAACGCCAGCTGTTCCCCCAGTGTGTAGCCGGCAAAGTGTCCTGCAAACGCAACGCAGACACAAAGCTGCCTACAGTGCAGGCTTCGGCCTACACTCATCTCCCCCTGCTTACCCTTTGCTCCAACACCGCTAGTTGGGGCTCTAGGAAGACAATCTTTAATAGGCAAGGCAACGCATCTGGGTTCCAGCACCGCCAGCTGGTTCTCAGCAGTGTTCTTGTCACAGGTACTCCCTCGTGCCAAGCCTGGTTTCAGCACCGTCAGCTGTTTCCGGGTTGTGTCAACTTCACTGAGACGCCGATGCTTGCCCCGTCGTGGTGCGGTCGAGTTAGCCAACTCCAGGGTGCCTCCAGTTTAGGAGCTTCCTATGTGGGCTGCGTGAACTGGTAGTCAAGGCTGGTTCTGTAGTGCCAGTAGGCCCAGCTCCCCCTGTAGGACTGTTGGGGTTCGGTAACTGCGGCTGCCTCGCGGCCTAGCTGTTCTCTCCTCTCCTGTGGGCCTTGGGGTCCACCACCTGGTTCCAGCACCGTCAGCTGGTTCCGGGCCGAGCCTTTGGCTTAGGTGCCTCCTCCTGGGTATCCGAGTTCCGCCAACGCCAGGCGGTCCTTGGTAGTGCTTTTAAGCGCGGGCACCTACAGCTTAGTAACCGGGTTCCAGCACCGTCAGCTGGTCCTCGGTCGTGCCATTGGCTCTTGCACACTGGGGCAACGCATCCGGGTTCCAGCACCGCCAGCTGGTTCTCGGCAGTGTTCTTGTCACAGGTACTCCCTCGTGCCAAGCCTGGTTTCAGCACCGTCAGCTGTTTCCGGGTTGTGTCAAGCTCACTGAGACACCTATGCTTGCCTCGTCGTGGTGCGGTCGGGTTAGCCAACTCCAGGGTGCCTCCAGTTTAGGAGCTTCCTATGTGGGCTGCGTGAACTGGTAGTCAAGGCTGGTTCTGTAGTGCCAGTAGGCCCAGCTCCCCCTGTAGGACTGTTGGGGTTCGGTAACTGCGGCTGCCTCGCGGCCTAGCTGTTCTCTCCTCTCCTGTGGGCCTTGGGGTCCACCACCTGGTTCCAGCACCGTCAGCTGGTTCCGGGCCGAGCCTTTGGCTTAGGTGCCTCCTCCTGGGTATCCGAGTTCCGCCAACGCCAGGCGGTCCTTGGTAGTGCTTTTAAGCGCGGGCACCTACAGCTTAGTAACCGGGTTCCAGCACCGTCAGCTAGTCCTCGGTCGTGCCATTGGCTCTTGCACACTGGGGCAACGCATCCGGGTTCCAGCACCGCCAGCTGGTTCTCGGCAGTGTTTTTGTCACAGGTACTCCCTCGTGCCAAACCTGGTTTCAGCACCGTCAGCTGTTTCCGGGTTGTGTCAAGCTCACTGAGACACCTATGCTTGCCTCGTCGTGGTGCGGTCGGGTTAGCCAACTCCAGGGTGCCTCCAGTTTAGGAGCTTCCTATGTGGGCTGCGTGAACTGGTAGTCAAGGCTGGTTCTGTAGTGCCAGTAGGCCCAGCTCCCCCTGTAGGACTGTTGGGGTTCGGTAACTGCGGCTGCCTCGCGGCCTAGCTGTTCTCTCCTCTCCTGTGGGCCTTGGGGTCCACCACCTGGTTCCAGCACCGTCAGCTGGTTCCGGGCCGAGCCTTTGGCTTAGGTGCCTCCTCCTGGGTATCCGAGTTCCGCCAACGCCAGGCGGTCCTTGGTAGTGCTTTTAAGCGCGGGCACCTACAGCTTAGTAACCGGGTTCCAGCACCGTCAGCTGGTCCTCTGTCGTGCCATTGGCTCTTGCACACTGGGGCAACGCATCCGGGTTCCAGCACCGCCAGCTGGTTCTCGGCAGTGTTCTTGTCACAGGTACTCCCTCGTGCCAAGCCTGGTTTCAGCACCGTCAGCTGTTTCCGGGTTGTGTCAAGCTCACTGAGACACCTATGCTTGCCTCGTCGTGGTGCGGTCGGGTTAGCCAACTCCTGGGTGCCTCCAGTTTAGGAGCTTCCTATGTTGGCTGCGTGATCTGGTAGTCAAGGCTGGTTCTGTAGTGCCAGTAGGCCCAGCTCCCCCTGTAGGACTGTTGGGGTTCGGTAACTGCGGCTGCCTCGCGGCCTAGCTGTTCTCTCCTCTCCTGTGGGCCTTGGGGTCCACCACCTGGTTCCAGCACCGTCAGCTGGTTCCAGGCCGAGCCTTTGGCTTAGGTGCCTCCTCCTGGGTATCCGAGTTCCGCCAACGCCAGGCGGTCCTTGGTAGTGCTTTTAAGCGCGGGCACCTACAGCTTAGTAACCGGGTTCCAGCACCGTCAGCTAGTCCTCGGTCGTGCCATTGGCTCTTGCACACTGGGGCAACGCATCCGGGTTCCAGCACCGCCAGCTGGTTCTCGGCAGTGTTTTTGTCACAGGTACTCCCTCGTGCCAAACCTGGTTTCAGCACCGTCAGCTGTTTCCGGGTTGTGTCAAGCTCACTGAGACACCTATGCTTGCCTCGTCGTGGTGCGGTCGGGTTAGCCAACTCCAGGGTGCCTCCAGTTTAGGAGCTTCCTATGTGGGCTGCGTGAACTGGTAGTCAAGGCTGGTTCTGTAGTGCCAGTAGGCCCAGCTCCCCCTGTAGGACTGTTGGGGTTCGGTAACTGCGGCTGCCTCGCGGCCTAGCTGTTCTCTCCTCTCCTGTGGGCCTTGGGGTCCACCACCTGGTTCCAGCACCGTCAGCTGGTTCCGGGCCGAGCCTTTGGCTTAGGTGCCTCCTCCTGGGTATCCGAGTTCCGCCAACGCCAGGCGGTCCTTGGTAGTGCTTTTAAGCGCGGGCACCTACAGCTTAGTAACCGGGTTCCAGCACCGTCAGCTGGTCCTCGGTCGTGCCATTGGCTCTTGCACACTGGGGCAACGCATCCGGGTTCCAGCACCGCCAGCTGGTTCTCGGCAGTGTTCTTGTCACAGGTACTCCCTCGTGCCAAGCCTGGTTTCAGCACCGTCAGCTGTTTCCGGGTTGTGTCAAGCTCACTGAGACACCTATGCTTGCCTCGTCGTGGTGCGGTCGGGTTAGCCAACTCCAGGGTGCCTCCAGTTTAGGAGCTTCCTATGTGGGCTGCGTGAACTGGTAGTCAAGGCTGGTTCTGTAGTGCCAGTAGGCCCAGCTCCCCCTGTAGGACTGTTGGGGTTCGGTAACTGCGGCTGCCTCGCGGCCTAGCTGTTCTCTCCTCTCCTGTGGGCCTTGGGGTCCACCACCTGGTTCCAGCACCGTCAGCTGGTTCCGGGCCGAGCCTTTGGCTTAGGTGCCTCCTCCTGGGTATCCGAGTTCCGCCAACGCCAGGCGGTCCTTGGTAGTGCTTTTAAACGCGGGCACCTACAGCTTAGTAACCGGGTTCCAGCACCGTCAGCTGGTCCTCGGTCGTGCCATTGGCTCTTGCACACTGGGGCAACGCATCCGGGTTCCAGCACCGCCAGCTGGTTCTCGGCAGTGTTTTTGTCACAGGTACTCCCTCGTGCCAAACCTGGTTTCAGCACCGTCAGCTGTTTCCGGGTTGTGTCAAGCTCACTGAGACACCTATGCTTGCCTCGTCGTGGTGCGGTCGGGTTAGCCAACTCCAGGGTGCCTCCAGTTTAGGAGCTTCCTATGTGGGCTGCGTGAACTGGTAGTCAAGGCTGGTTCTGTAGTGCCAGTAGGCCCAGCTCCCCCTGTAGGACTGTTGGGGTTCGGTAACTGCGGCTGCCTCGCGGCCTAGCTGTTCTCTCCTCTCCTGTGGGCCTTCGGGTCCACCACCTGGTTCCAGCACCGTCAGCTGGTTCTCGGCAGTGTCTTTTGCTCTTGTACCTTCTGCTCCCCATCCTGGTTCCAGTACCGTCAGCTGGTTCCGGGCAGAGCCTTTGGCTTAGGTGCCTCCTTCTGGGTATCCAAGTTCCACCAACGTCAGGTGGTCCTTGGTAGTGCTTTCAGGCACGGGTACCTCCTGCTTAGTAACCGGGTTCCAGTAACGTCAGCTGTTATGGCTGGCAATCAGGCAACACAGCGTGCAGTAATCAGCGCACATACAGAGATCTGGCAATAACCAAAAACAATAGGACGAGCTCTGAGACGTGGAATCTCTGTAGACTGCAGTACCTGATCTATCCTCACACAACTATAAGCAGCAGTGGATTGCGCCTATCAACTACCTATGCAACTCGGCACTGCCTGAGGAGCTGACTAGCCTGAAGATAGAAATACAAGCCTGACTTACCTCAGAGAAATACCCCAAAGGAATAGGCAGCCCCCCACATATAATGACTGTTAGCAAGATGAAAAGACAAACGTAGGAATGAAATAGATTCAGCAAAGTGAGGCCCGATATTCTAGACAGAGCGAGGATAGCAAAGAGAACTATGCAGTCTACAAAAAACCCTAAAACGAAAACCACGCAAAGGGGCAAAAAGACCCACCGTGCCGAACTAACAGCACGGCGGTGCACCCCTTTGCTTCTCAGAGCTTCCAGCAAAAGTTAATAGCAAGCTGGACAGAAAAAACAGAAAACAAACTAGAAGCACTTATCTAGCAGAGCAGCATGCCCAAGGAAAGATGCAGTAGCTCAGATCCAACACTGGAACATTGACAAGGAGCAAGGAAGACAGACTCAGGTGGAGCTAAATAGCAAGGCAGCCAACGAGCTCACCAAAACACCTGAGGGAGGAAGCCCAGAGACTGCAATACCACTTGTGACCACAGAAGTGAACTCAGCCACAGAATTCACAACAGTACCCCCCCCTTGAGGAGGGGTCACCGAACCCTCACCAGAACCCCCAGGCCGACCAGGATGAGCCACATGAAAGGCACGAACAAGATCTGGGGCATGGACATCAGAGGCAAAAACCCAGGAATTATCTTCCTGAGCATAACCCTTCCATTTGACCAGATACTGGAGTTTCCGTCTAGAGACACGAGAATCCAAAATCTTCTCCACAATATACTCCAATTCCCCCTCCACCAAAACAGGGGCAGGAGGCTCCACAGATGGAACCATAGGTGCCACGTATCTCCTCAACAACGACCTATGGAATACATTATGTATGGAAAAGGAGTCTGGGAGGGTCAGACGAAAAGACACCGGATTGAGAATCTCAGAAATCCTATACGGACCAATAAAACGAGGTTTAAATTTAGGAGAGGAAACCTTCATAGGTATATGACGAGAAGATAACCAAACCAGATCCCCAACACGAAGTCGGGGTCCCACACGGCGTCTGCGATTAGCGAAAAGCTGAGCCTTCTCCTGGGACAAGGTCAAATTGTCCACTACCTGAGTCCAGATCTGCTGCAACCTGTCCACCACATAATCCACACCAGGACAGTCCGAAGACTCAACCTGTCCTGAAGAGAAACGAGGATGGAACCCAGAATTGCAGAAAAATGGAGAGACCAAGGTAGCCGAGCTGGCCCGATTATTAAGGGCGAACTCAGCCAACGGCAAAAATGACACCCAATCATCCTGGTCAGCGGAAACAAAACATCTCAGATATGTTTCCAAGGTCTGATTGGTTCGTTCGGTCTGGCCATTAGTCTGAGGATGGAAGGCCGAGGAAAAAGATAGGTCAATGCCCATCCTACCACAAAAGGCTCGCCAGAACCTCGAGACAAACTGGGAACCTCTGTCAGAAACAATATTCTCAGGAATGCCATGTAAACGAACCACATGCTGGAAGAACAAAGGCACCAAATCAGAGGAGGAAGGCAATTTAACCAAGGGCACCAGATGGACCATTTTAGAAAAGCGATCACAGACCACCCAAATGACCGACATTTTTTGAGAAACGGGAAGGTCAGAAATGAAATCCATCGAAATATGTGTCCAAGGCCTCTTCGGGACCGGCAAGGGCAAAAGCAACCCACTGGCACGTGAACAGCAGGGCTTAGCCCTAGCACAAATTCCACAGGACTGCACAAAAGCACGCACATCCCGTGACAGAGATGGCCACCAGAAGGATCTAGCAACCAACTCCCTGGTACCAAAGATTCCTGGATGACCGGCCAGCACCGAACAATGAAGTTCAGAGATAACTTTACTAGTCCACCTATCAGGGACGAACAGTTTCTCGGCCGGACAACGATCAGGTTTATTAGCCTGAAATTTCTGCAACACTCTCCGCAAATCAGGGGAGATGGCAGACACAATGACTCCTTCCTTGAGGATACTCGCCGGCTCAGATAACCCCGGAGAGTCGGGCACAAAACTCCTAGACAGAGCATCCGCCTTCACATTTTTAGAGCCCGGAAGGTATGAAATCACAAAATCAAAACGAGCAAAAAATAACGACCAACGGGCCTGTCTAGGATTCAAGCGCTTGGCAGACTCAAGATAAGTAAGGTTCTTATGATCAGTCAAAACCACCACGCGATGCTTAGCACCCTCAAGCCAATGACGCCACTCCTCGAATGCCCACTTCATGGCCAGCAACTCTCGGTTGCCCACATCATAATTACGCTCAGCAGCAGAAAATTTCCTGGAAAAGAAAGCACATGGTTTGAACACTGAGCAACCAGAACCTCTCTGTGACAAAACCGCCCCTGCACCAATCTCAGAAGCATCAACCTCGACCTGGAACGGAAGAGAAACATCAGGTTGACACAACACAGGGGCACAGCAAAAACGACGCTTCAACTCCTGAAAAGCTTCCACGGCAGCAGAAGACCAATTAACCAAATCAGCACCCTTCTTGGTCAAATCGGTCAATGGTCTGGCAATGCTAGAAAAATTACAGATGAAGCGACGATAAAAATTAGCAAAGCCCAGGAATTTCTGCAGACTTTTTAGAGATGTCGGCTGAGTCCAATCCTGGATGGCCTGAACCTTAACCGGATCCATCTCGATAGTAGAAGGGGAAAAGATGAACCCCAAAAATGAAACTTTCTGCACACCGAAGAGACACTTTGATCCCTTCACGAACAAGGAATTAGCACGCAGTACCTGGAAAACCATTCTGACTTGCTTCACATGAGACTCCCAATCATCTGAGAAGATCAAAATGTCATCCAAGTAAACAATCAAGAATTTATCCAGATACTCACGGAAAATGTCATGCATAAAAGACTGAAAAACAGATGGAGCATTGGCAAGTCCGAACGGCATCACCAGATACTCAAAATGACCCTCGGGCGTATTAAATGCCGTTTTCCATTCATCTCCCTGCCTGATTCTCACCAGATTATACGCACCACGAAGATCAATCTTAGTAAACCAACTAGCCCCCTTAATCCGAGCAAACAAGTCAGAAATCAATGGCAAGGGATACTGAAACTTAACAGTGATCTTATTAAGAAGGCGGTAATCAATACACGGTCTTAGCGAACCATCCTTCTTGGCTACAAAAAAGAACCCTGCTCCCAATGGTGACGACGATGGGCGAATATGTCCCTTCTCCAGGGACTCCTTCACATAACTGCGCATAGCGGTGTGTTCAGGTACGGACAAATTAAATAAACGACCCTTAGGGAATTTACTACCAGGAATCAAATCGATAGCACAATCACAATTCCTATGCGGAGGTAGGGCATCAGACTTGGACTCTTCAAATACATCCTGAAAGTCCGACAAGAACTCTGGGATGTCAGAAGGAATGGATGACGAAATAGACAAAAATGGAACATCACCATGTACTCCCTGACAACCCCAGCTGGTTACTGACATAGAGTTCCAATCCAATACTGGATTATGGGTTTGTAGCCATGGCAACCCCAACACGACCACATCATGCAAATTATGCAGTACCAAAAAGCGAATAACTTCCTGATGTGCAGGAGCCATGCACATGGTCAGCTGGGCCCAGTACTGAGGCTTATTCTTGGCCAAAGGTGTAGCATCAATTCCTCTCAACGGAATAGGACACCGCAAAGGCTCCAAGAAAAATCCACAACGTTTAGCATAATCCAAATCCATCAGATTCAGGGCAGCGCCTGAATCCACAAACGCCATGACAGAATATGATGACAAAGAGCACATTAAGGTAATGGACAAAAGGAATTTGGACTGTACAGTACCAATAACGGCAGAGCTATCGAACCGCCTAGTGCGTTTAGGACAATTAGAAATAGCATGAGTAGAATCACCACAATAGAAACACAGTCTGTTCAGACGTCTGTGTTCGTGCCGTTCTACTTTAGTCATAGTCCTGTCGCACTGCATAGGCTCAGGCTTACTCTCAGACAATACCGCCAGATGGTGCACAGATTTACGCTCGCGCAAGCGACGACCGATCTGAATGGCCAAGGACATAGACTCATTCAAACCAGCAGGCATAGGAAATCCCACCATTACATCCTTAAGAGCTTCAGAGAGACCCTTTCTGAACAAAGCCGCTAGTGCAGATTCATTCCACAGAGTGAGTACTGACCATTTCCTAAATTTCTGACAATATACTTCTACATCATCCTGACCCTGGCATAAAGCCAGCAGATTTTTCTCAGCTTGATCCACTGAATTAGGCTCATCGTAAAGCAATCCCAGCGCCTGGAAAAATGCATCAACATTACTCAATGCAGAATCTCCTGGTGCAAGAGAAAACGCCCAGTCCTGTGGGTCGCCGCGCAAAAAAGAAATAATAATCAAAACCTGTTGAATAGGATTACCAGAAGAATGAGGTTTCAAGGCCAAAAATAGCTTACAATTATTTCTGAAGCTCAGGAACTTAGTTCTGTCACCAAAAAACAAATCAGGAATCGGAATTCTTGGTTCTAGCATCGATTTCTGATCAATAGTATCTTGAATCTTTTGTACATTTACAACGAGATTATCCATTGAGGAGCACAGAGCCTGAATATCCATGTCCACAGCTGTGTCCTGAAGCACTCTAATGTCTAGGGGAAAAAAAAGACTGAAGACAGAGCTAAGAAAAAAAAATGATGTCAGGATTTCTTTTTTCCCTCTATTGGAAATCATTGAAGGGCTCCTTGTACTGTTATGGCTGGCAATCAGGCAACACAGCGTGCAGTAATCAGCGCACATACAGAGATCTGGCAATAACCAAAAACAATAGGACGAGCTCTGAGACGTGGAATCTCTGTAGACTGCAGTACCTGATCTATCCTCACACAACTATAAGCAGCAGTGGATTGCGCCTATCAACTACCTATGCAACTCGGCACTGCCTGAGGAGCTGACTAGCCTGAAGATAGAAATACAAGCCTGACTTACCTCAGAGAAATACCCCAAAGGAATAGGCAGCCCCCCACATATAATGACTGTTAGCAAGATGAAAAGACAAACGTAGGAATGAAATAGATTCAGCAAAGTGAGGCCCGATATTCTAGACAGAGCGAGGATAGCAAAGAGAACTATGCAGTCTACAAAAAACCCTAAAACGAAAACCACGCAAAGGGGCAAAAAGACCCACCGTGCCGAACTAACAGCACGGCGGTGCACCCCTTTGCTTCTCAGAGCTTCCAGCAAAAGTTAATAGCAAGCTGGACAGAAAAAACAGAAAACAAACTAGAAGCACTTATCTAGCAGAGCAGCATGCCCAAGGAAAGATGCAGTAGCTCAGATCCAACACTGGAACATTGACAAGGAGCAAGGAAGACAGACTCAGGTGGAGCTAAATAGCAAGGCAGCCAACGAGCTCACCAAAACACCTGAGGGAGGAAGCCCAGAGACTGCAATACCACTTGTGACCACAGAAGTGAACTCAGCCACAGAATTCACAACAGTCAGCTGGTCCTTGGTAGTTCCATTGGCTCTTGGACCTTCGGCTACCCATCCGGGTTCCAGTACCGTCAGCTGGTTCTCGGCAGTGTCTTTTGCTCTTGTACCTTCTGCTCCCCATCCTGGTTCCAGTAACGTCAGCTGGTTCCGGGCAGAGCCTTTGGCTTAGGTGCGTCCTTCTGGGTATCCGAGTTCCGCCAACGTCAGGCGGTCCTTGGTAGTGCTTTTTAGCACGGGTACCTCCTGCTTAGTAACCGGGTTCCAGTAACGTCAGCTGGTCCTCGGTAGTTCCATAGGCTCTTGAACCTTCGGGTAGCCATCCGAGTTCCAGTTCCATCAGCTGGTTCTTGGCATTTTCTCAGCCTTCTTGTACCTTCTGCTACATTTCCAAGTTGAAGACCCTAACGTCGACGACCCGGAAGACCACCCCGATGACGACGACCCGGAAGACCACCCCGATGACGACGACGACGACGGCGGAGACGACGACGGCGGAGACGACGAAGGCTGAGACGACGACGGCGGAGATGACGACACTGGAGACGACGACCCTGGAGACGACAACATGGAAGACCGAGAAGCAGAAGAACAAGAGGCTGCAGAACAAAGAGCAGAAGAACATTAAGCATAAGACTTAATATCAGAGCAAAAGATATTATCTAAATTATATGCAGAAGAAGACTAAGCAGTGTATGGGGGTGAGTCCGTTCCTCCTCGTGGTGCCCCTGGATAAAGCCTGATGCTGCAGGCCAAACTGAACGCGGACAAATGTAACTTTTGTGACTGGCAGAACGGAAGGTGTAATCTTCCAACTTTTATAGATAACAACTACGGGAATGCCTGTCACAAATGAGAATATGATGAAGAAGTAGAATAGGAAGAATAATAACAGTGGAATAAAAAGAATATGTAGAATAGGAAGAATAATAATAGTTGAAGAAAATGAATATGAAGAATGTAATAAAAAAAAAAATATAGGTAGAAGATGAAGAAGAAGATGAATAAGGTGAAGAAGTTGATGTCAAAGATGCTGATGATGATGAAGATGAAAGTGTGGGAAAAGGAAAAAAAAGAAGGGGAAGGTCGTGGAATAGTGAAACATCAATATCTGACAAAATAAAAAAAATTTACATAGTCAATATCTTTTTCAATCCGAACGTCTTTTAAAAAAAAAAAATCATGCTATTCTATTTGATTGGACTAATCCTCATTGCCTTTAATGTCTCCGCCACCTCCCCCATACATCCTACATTATTCTTAGTTGTTTTCCTTCATGTAGAATGAACCTACAAGGAAAGAAAGGGTTTATTTTAATTCCGATGTTTTGGTCCCATTGACTTGCATTGGGATCGGGTATCGGTATCGGCGATATCCGATATTTTTTGAATATCGGCCGATCCAAACCGATACCGATACTTTCCGATATCGGAAGGTATCGTTCAACACTAGTCACCACGTAACAAAGAAATAATGATTTTTACCTGTTGAACGGGGTCACCAGAGGAGCGGGGTTTCAAAGCTAGAAACAGTTTCCAATTATTTTTGAAATTCAAGAACCTAGATCTATCCCCAGAAAATAAGTCAGGAATAGGAATTCTAGGCTCTAACATAGGATTCTGAGCCACAAAATCTTGAATGTTTTGTACCCTTGCAGTGAGATGATCCACACAAGAGGACAGACCTTGAATGTCCATATCTACACCTGTGTCCTGAACCACCCAAAGGTCTAGGGGAAAAGAAAGACAAAACACAGTACAAAGAAAAAAAAATGGTCTCAGAAGTTCTCTTATCCCTCTATTGAGATGCATTAATACTTTGGGCCAGCTGTACTGTTATGACCTGGTGGTTAGGAGCACCCAGAATGACCTGATAATTAAACCTCATACAGGACGAGCTCTGGGATGTGGGAGCTCTGCTGACCGTAAGCCCTAATCCTATCACACACACTAGAAATAGCCGTGGAGCGCTCCTGACCAGACCTAGGCGCCTCGGCACAGCCTAAGAACTATCTGGCCCTAGAGATAGAAAATAAAGCCTACCTTGCCTCAGAGAAATTCCCCAAAGGTAAAGGAAGCCCCCCACATATATTGACTTTGAGTAAGATGAAAGTCACAAACGCAGAGATGAAACAGGTTTCAGCAAAGGGAGGCCAGACTTACTAAATAGACAGAGGATAGGAAAGGTAACTTTGCGATCAGCACAAAAACCTACAAAAGACCACGCAGAGTGTGCAAAAAAGACCTCCGCACCGACTCACGGTGCGGAGGGGCCACTCTGCATCCCAGAGCTTCCAGCTAGCAAGACAAAATCATGAAAACCAGCTGGACAAGAAAACAGAGAACAAAATAAGACTATAAGGAACTTAGATTCTGCAGGAGAAGGCAGGTCACCAGAGAGATCCAGGAGCGAACTGAACGAATGCAAAAACATTGACAGCTGGCATGGAGTAACGATCTGAGAGGAGTTAAATAGAGCAGCCAACCAAAGGATAACCCACGGTACCTGTGTAAGGAACCTCAGAAGCAGCAGCTTCACTCAAAGCCACCAGAGGGAGCCCATAGACAGAACTCGCCGAAGTACCATTCACGATAACAGAAGGGATTTCGACAACAGAATTCACAACAGTCTGAGTCGGAGTGGAGCTCACTGCCCTTTACTGATCCAGCCTCTGGCCCATCAAGAGTCACTCTCATTTCATCAGTCCATAAAACCTTTGAAAAGTCAGTCTTAATATATTTCTTGGCCCAGTCTTGACGTTTTATCTTATGTTTCTTGTTCAAAGGTGGTCGTTTTTCAGTCTTCCTTACCTTGGCCATGTCCCTGAGTATCGGACAACTTGTGCTCTTTGTTACCCCAGTAACATTGCAGTTCTGAAATATGGCAAAACTGGTGGCAAATGGCATCTTGGCAGCTTCACGCTTGATTTTCCTCATTTCATTGGCAGTGATTGTGCGCCTTTTTTGCCCAACACGCTTCTTGCGATCCTGTTGGCTATTTGCCATGAAATGCTTGATTGTTCGGTGATCACGCTTCAAAAGTTTGGCAATTTCAAGACTGCTGCATCCCTCTGCAAGACATCTCACAATTTTGGACTTTTCAGAGCCCGTCAAATCTCTCTTCTGACCCATTTTGCCAAAGGAAAGGAAGTTGCCTAATAATTAAGCACACCTTATATAGGGTTTTGATGTCATTAGACAACACCCCTCCTCATTACAGAGATGCACATCACCTGATTTACTTGAGAGCCAACTACTTTATTGGTAGTTGGCTCTCAAGCCTGAACAGCTTGGAGTAAGACAACATGTATAAAAAGTATCATATGATTAAAATACAACTTGCCTAATAATTCTGCACACAGGGTATAATATGGGGTGCATTATACTTTGTGGGTGCAGTATACCCCTATGGGGTGCATTACATTGCTATGGGGCTGCATTATATTGCTATGGGGCTGCATAGTACTATGGGGGTGCGTTATACTGCTATGGGTCTGTATTATACTATGGGGCTGCATTATACCCCTATGTTGATGCATTATGCCACTAGGGGGCTGCATTATACCACTATTGGGCTGCATTATATCATGGGGTGCATTATACCACTATGGGGCTGCATTATACTGCTATGTGCCTGCATTATACCATTATGGGGGGCATTATATTATGGGGTGCATTATACCGCTATGGGGGCGAGCAGATGTCTCTGGGACTAAGTCCTGCTTTTCCCCTTCTGAGCATGCCCAAGGTAAGACTTCTCATTGGAGGTCAGGTGTCACATGCTCAGGTACTGCAGCAGCTCCCATTGGTCCTCTAGGAAGGGCCTGAAGTTGCTCAGGTACTGTGGCAGCTCCCATTGATCCTCTAGGATGGTCCTGAAGTTGCTGCAGCTATAAAAGGTTCTCATGGCCGCATGGCCATGCGCTAGTATCAACATGTGTATGAGCTTTGCTATTGTGGTAACGGCTGTATGTGGACAGGGTTTGGCTGAAATAAGCCCCTAGAATACCGGCACCTCCGGTGAGGAGTTTTGCATGAAAGTATTCAGGGCTGGCTCATAGCCTCTAGAATTTCGGTCCCACTGGAGAGGAGTGTTTTGTGTGCTTCTCTGAGTGTGTGACCACTGACTGCCATCAGCTCAACAGTTACCTGTGTTCCCCTGTGACGTTAACAGGGCACAGCGTCTTCTTTCTGTGTGACTCTGAAGTAACAGAGTTCGCTTATACCGCCATATAGTGCTGTCATTTGCTAGCAACAGGTTCCTCCTGCACGGTGGTCCCCAGGCTGCGAACGCACCAATAATAACATCTATATTTACTCGATGCGTTCCGCTAGCCCTAACATAATACAGGGTCTGGCTAGCAATGGCGGACAAGCAGCAATCTTTGTGGTACATCCAGCAGCTGGAGGGCAGGTTGGCAGCTCTTGAGCGCACAACCTCAGCTGTGGATGTTACCGCAGTAGCTGTTCAGGCTGATAGCGTGGCTGCAGCAACTTTGTCCACTGCCACCCCTGTTCCGACCCTATCTCGCCTCCCGCTGCCAGAAAAATTTTCTGGTGATGGCAAATCTTGTAGGGGTTTCGTGAGCCAGTGCTCTATACACCTAGAGCTCCTGGCTGCACGTTTCCCTACAGAACGGGCAAAGGTGGGATTCATTATGTCTCTCCTGTCGGACAGGGCATTGGAGTGGGCTACGCCGCTGTGGGAGCGTGGCGATCATGTGGTGCAGAGTGCTCTGCTGTTCCTGAGCACTCTGAAACAGGTCTTTTTAGGACCTCGAGTCACCGATGATACGGTGCTCCAACTGGTGGCATTGACTCAGGGCTCGTCCTTGGTCAGCCATTTTGCCGTCCAGTTCCGCACCTTAGCATCTGAGCTGGAGTGGGCGGATAAAGCCCTCATCCTTATATTTTGGAGGGGCTGGCTGACCATGTTAAGGACGCTCCGGCCACTAGGGAGATTGCCGCCACACGGGAGGAGCTAATAGCTGTATCTAATTGTATTGACCTCCGTTTTAACGAGCAGAGGTTAGAGCAAGCCCAGTGTAGGCAGAGGTTTCGGCTGGCTCCCACCTTCACCAAACCTTCGGAATCTCCGGTCCAGGCACCCGAGTCACATGAGGCCATGGAGGTGTCACGAGCGGGATCTTAGTCCCGGACCGCTCATGCACTTAGGGTCTGCCATGTTTGCCAGCAGTCAGGACATCTTGCCACAAGATGTCCCCAGCGGTCGGGTAAACATCAGCGTCTAGTGGTAGTAGGTGGAGGTTCACTAGGCACGGCGACATTTGCCTCCAAATTGTCCTTTAAGGAAACATCTACTCATTCGGTAGAGCTTTGCGTGGATTCAAGGGTAGAGGGCAATTTTATGTCTTCTGCCTTCGCCCAACGACACACAATACCTCTGGTGATGCTCGCCCAACCAGTGACGGTACGAGTGGTGAATGGGTCGACACTGCCCTCATAGATTACACACCAGACTATCCCATTTACTCTATCCATGTCGCCATCTCATCAGTAGATAATATCTCTGCTCATCATTCCTGATGGAATTGATGAGGTCCTATTAGGGATACCTTGGCTACGGTACCACTCTCCTCATATTGAGTGGTCCACAGGCAGGATTTTGGGATGGAGTCAATCTTGTGGGGGTAGATGTCAGAGGGAATGTGTTCAGGTTGCTACTACAGAAGTACCCGCAGATCTCTCATCTCTCCCCAAGCAATATTGGCCCTATGTGGACATGTTCTCCAAAAGGGCTGTGGAGACTCTTCCGCCTCACCGCCCCTATGACTGTCCTATTAACCTCTTGCCTGGTGCTGAGCCTCCCCGGGGTTGAGTTTACCCATTGTCTCTCCCTGAGATAGAGGCAATGTCTCAGTACATCCAGGAGAATCTGGCAAGGGGATTCATTAGGAAGTCTGTGTCACCTGCAGGGGCTGAGTTCTTCTTCGTGCAGAAGAAGAACGGAGAATTACGTCAATGCATAGATTACAGGGGTCTTAACGCCATCACCGTTAAGAACTAGTACCCATTGCCCCTGATATCTGAGCTTTTTGACAGGCTTCGGGGAGGAAGAGTGTTTACTAAACTAGATCTGCGGGGTGCTTACAACCTGATTCACATCCATGAGGGGGACGAATGGAAGACAGCTTTTAACACCAGGGATGGGCACTATGAAAATCTGGTGATGCCCTTTGGGCTCTGTAATGCCCCCACCATTTCCCAAGACTTTGTAAACGATATCTTCCGGGATATGTTCTCCACCTCGGTTGTAGTCTACCAAGATGATACTCTTATCTACTCTCCAGATATAGACTCCCACCGGAGAGATGTTTGCAAAGTCTTCGACCTCCTACGGGCAAATTCCCTCTATGCCATGTTGGAGAAGTGTGTCTTTGAGCAGGAGTCTTTGCCTTTCCTGGGCTATATCATCTCGGCCCAAGGATTGGCTATGGATCCTGCCAAGCTACAGGCTGTGATGGACTGGCAGGTACCCTATTCTCTCAAAGCGGTGCAACGCTTTATGGGGTTCATTAATTACTATCCCCAGTTCATTCCCCACTTCTCAACTTTGGTAGCTCCTTTGGTTGCCCTCACCAAAAAGGGAGCAAATCCCAAATTGTGGTCGGAGGAGGTCTCCAAGGCCTTCCTCTCTATTAAGTCCCACTTTGCTAGCGCTCCCATTCTACATCACCCCGATGTAGATAAACCTTTCATAATGGAGGTGGATGCCTCATCTGTCGGTGCTGGAGCAGTCCTATTCCAAAAGGATGCTCAAGGTCAAAAGCATCCCTACTTCTTTTTCTCTAACTCCTTCACACCTGCGGAGAGGAATTATTCCATCGGGGACAGGGAGTTGCTAGCTATGAAGTTGGCCTTCTCGGAGTGGAGGCACCTCTTGGAGGGGACTCGTTTTCCCTTCCAAGTTTTCACTGACCATAAGATCTTGGTCTATATTCAGACTGCCCAGCGGCTAAATTCTCGCCAGGCCAGATGGTCCCTGTTCTTCTCCCAGTTCCATTTCACCCTCCATTTTCTCTCTGGGGAGATGAACATTCGTGCTGACGTTCTCTCCCGCTCTGTAGTGTCATCAGCGGAGAAGGAGGAGAAGGAACCTCAGCTTATTGTCCCTTCTGAGAGCCTGAGGACCGTGGTTTCGGTTTCGCTAGAGTCTGTGCCCCCGGGTAAGACTTTCTTGCCAGTGAATTTGCGAACGGAGGTTCTCTCTTGGGCTCACTCGTCCAGGGTGGGTGGACACTTTGGGACCAAAAGGACATCTCAGCTTCTGGTGAGGACGTACTGGTGACCGCATATGGCCCGTGACGTCAGAGATTATATTTTGGCGTGTGTCTCCTGCGCCAAAAATAAGTCTCCTCGACAACAGCCAGCTGGGTTACTTTATCCCCTGCCGATGGCAGATAGGCCCTGGGAGATGGTCGGGATGGACTTTGTGGTGGGCTTACCCAAGTCCCGTGGCTGTACCATTATTTGGGTGATCACCGACCATTTTTCCAAAATGGTGCATTTGGTGCCTCTTCCACGGCTACCTTCTGCACGGGTTCTGGCAGCGTTGTTTATTAAACATGTCTTTCGCCTACACGGTATGCTGGACAAAATTATCAGTGACTGGGGTCCCCAGTTTGCGTCTCGGTTCTGGAGAGAGCTTTGTCGTCTACTCAGCATTAAGTTGAATCTCTCTTCGGCATATCATCCCGAGACGAATGGGTTGGTAAAGAGGGCCAACCAGACTCTGGTCACTTATCTGCGACATTTTGTTTCTGCCAGGCAGGATGACTGGGCATCCTTGCTACCGTGGGTGGAGTTTGCGCTTAACAGCTCCACTCAACTGGTCAGACTACATTCCTCCTTAACTACGGTCAGCATCCGCGGGTTCCATTGCCTATGCCCATGTCTTCCGCCGACTCCAGGGTGGCAGACTGGGCGGTGGAGGCACGGGACATTTGGGACCGCACCCAGGATGCCATCTGGGCCTCCAAGGAGAGAATGAGGTCCTCCGCTGATGCACATTGGCGCCCCGCTCCGTCCTTTGCTCCGGGCGACTTGGTGTGGCTCTCCGCCCATAACATCAGGCTGTGAGTTGAGTCCACTAAGTTTGCACCTCGGTACTTGGGTCCCTTCAAGGTCCTCGAACAGGTTAACCCTGGTCCACCGTCTGGTCCTTCCTCCACGCCTAGGTATCACCGACACTTTTCATGTGTCCCTCTTAAAGCCCGTATACATGTCCCGGTTTTCTGTGTCATCTGCCGAGATATCGGGTTCATCTTCGGACGATTACGAGGTGAACGCTATCTTGGGGTGCAAGGTGGTACGTGGCAAAAAAATTTGGTGGATTGGAAGGGTTATGGCCCAGAGGACAGGTCCTTGGAGCCTGCTGAGCATATTCGAGCTCCGCAGCTCATTGCTGCCTTTGAAAGTAGCGAGGTCCAAGGAGGGGGGCCCTGGGGGGGGGGGAATGTTAGGTGCCGCGTTCCCACCTCTGCACAGGGGGAATCTTGAGCCATCTCCGCTGCGGTCTCCCATTGTTCTTCAGCGGCAGTGGAGCCTGCTCAGCGGAGACGTACGTCCCAGCATCTGGCCCAGGCAAATACTCTGCGCCTGGTTACTGCTGTTCTTCCAGGTTCTGCCATTATAGCCAGTACTGGTCAGCGGCGAGCAGACGTCTCTGGGACTAAGTCCTGCTTTTCCCCTTCTGAGCATGCCCAAGGTAAGACTTCTCATTGGAGGTCAGGTGTCACATGCTCAGGTACTGCAGCAGCTCCCATTGGTCCTCTAGGAAGGGCCTGAAGTTGCTCAGGTACTGTGGCAGCTCCCATTGATCCTCTAGGAAAGTCCTGAAGTTGCTGCAGCTATAAAAGGTTCGCATGGCTGCATGGCCATGCACTAGTATCAACATGTGTATGAGCTTTGCTATTGTGGTCACGGCTGTATGTGGACAGGGTTTGGCTGAAATAAGCCCCTAGAATACCGACACCTCCGGTGAAGGAGTTTTGTATGAATGTATTCAGGGCTTGCTCATAGCCTCTAGAATTCCGGTTCCACCAGAGAGGAGTGTTTTATGTGCTTCTCTGAGTGTGTGACCACTGACTGCCATTAGCTCAGCAGTTACCTGTGTTCCCCTGTGACGTTAACAGGGCACAGCGTCTTCTTTCTATGCCACTCTGTGAAGTAACAGAGTTAGCTTATACCGCCATATAGTGCCGTCATTTGCTAGCAGCAGGTTCCTCCTGCACGGTGGACCCCGGGCTGCGAACGCACCAATAATAACAGCTATATTTACTCGGCGCGTTCCACTAGCCCTAACAATATATGACTATGGGGGGGCATTATACTGCTATGAGGCTGCATTATACTTTTATGGGGCTGCATTATACTACTATAGATGACTATGGGATGCATTATACTATTATGGAAGACTATGAGGGCAATATGGAGAGACATAAGGCAGAATGGATGGACACAGGGTCCAGAATGGGAGGACATGTGAGGTATAGAATAGGAGGACATGTGGGTTCCACAATGTGGGATATTATTACTGCAGGGGCTAATTAAAGGATATTATATTTGAGGATACTGTTTTCAGTGTGGGGGAGGGGAGGTCCTGTTACTGTGCAGGGCGACACAGTCCCTTTTGTCTTCATCTGGCATAGTATAGAAGTTGAGGAAAAATTGGGGAATGTGCTCTTGATAACAGTGTTATTTTCTGCAGAGACAAGACCTGGCTGGATGAGGTGATGGCGGTCTGAACTGGGTAAAAAAGAAAAGTGAAAATGAAGAACTTCAACTAGAGATGTCACCAGTGAGACTGTATACTATATACAGAGCTCTGTGTATAATGTCACTAGTGATCACGGTATTACCTATTTACCTATACACTGACACTATATACAGAGCTCATGTGCATAATATCACCGGGGATCACTGTATGACCTGTGCACGGACACTGTGTACTAAGTACAGATCTCCTGTGTTTAATGGCATTAGTATTGTGTTTTTTTATTAATGATCAGTATGGTAGTATTTGGTCACTATGTGGTGGTAATATGTGATCTAGTCATAGTGTGGCGATATTTGTTCCTTGTATTTGCTATTATTCGGTCACTATGTGGTGGTAATATGTGGTCAGGTCATGGTGTGGCGGCATTTGTCCCCTGTATATGGTATTATTCGGTCGCTAGGTGGTCCGGTCATGGTGTGGCGGTATTTGTTCCTTGTATGTGCTATTATACGGTTACTGTGGTGGTAATATGTAGTCTGGTCCTGGCGTGGTGGTATTTTTTCCTTGTATGTGGTATTATTAGTCTCCATGTGGTAGCAATATGTTGTCTGGTCATGGTGTGGCGGTATTTATTCCCTGTATGTGGTATTAGTCGGTCACTGTGGTGGTAATTAGAAATGAGCGAATTTGATCGGGTCAGTGCTTATTCGGTTGAATTTTTAAAATGACCAATATTATCACATACAAGGGAAAAATACCACCACACCATGACCAGATCACGTATTACCACTAGAGATGAGTGAATTTGATCGGGTCAGGGCTTATTCAGCAAGCTATAGCGCTTGCCGAATAAGCTGAAGAGGGATCCTGGATCACGCTGGCTGATCAGCTGTTCGGCGCCGCAGCTGCATGTATTGTGGCTGTGTGACAGACACAACACATGCATGGAGAGCCTGTTTGTTGGGCTTTCCATGCATGTGTTGTGACTGTCACACAGCCGCGACACATGCAGCTGCGGAGCCGAACAGCTGATCAGCCAGCACGATCCAGGAAGCTGAGTTCCCTCTGCAGCTTATTCGGCAATCGCTATTGCTTGCCGAATAAACCCTGAACCGATCAAATTTGCTCATCTCTGGTGGTAATATCTGAACTGGTCATGGAGTGGTGGTATTTTTCCATTGTATGTGATTAATATTGGTCATTTTGAAAAATTTAAAAAATAAAAATATGCGTACAATTGTATTGGATATTTTAACAAATGTTTAATATGTTTAATAAGTTACAGCAGAGTGTAACCCAGCCAAAAGAGTCCACCTTGTCGTGGTGGCGGATTAAAAAATCTTTTGGCCAAAGCAAAAGCTGCTGGCTGTGTATGTGATCTGGTGTTTGGGAACTGTTAATGTGTGAATGGTGAGGACATGCTGCAGAACTGGAGTTTTTCCAAGAGAGGGTGGTGGGACTGTGGAAGTTTCGAGGGGTGGAGGTGGGGCTAGGGTGGAACCTGGGTGGAGTTTCAAGGGGGCTTCGAGAATTTTGCCAGTATGGGGCCCTGAAATTCCTTGTGGCATCCCTGATCTTGTCTTATATGATTCAGAACTTTTCTTCACTCCCTATATCCATTTACTCACTCCCTCAAGTCACCTCAAAAGCATCGCCAGAATCCGCCATTTTCTCACCTTTAAAATGGCAAAAACTTATTATCGCTCTTATGCATTATGTATTACCATAGCTCACTACTATTCAGTCTTCCTCTCCATAACCATCTCTTCTCCAACCTCTCCTGAACACAGCAGCCAGGTTTATACTTCTGTCCAGCTACTACACTGATGTCTTCACCCTGTGACAGTCATTACACTGGTTGTCCATCCTCTACAAAGTACAACATAAACTTATCATACTCGCTCATAACATTATCCACGATACTGCACTGCCCTACATCTCCTCCCTTACCTCTGTCTACCACCCTACCTGTGCTTTCCATTCTGCTAATGATCTAAGACTAACCTTCTCCATAATCCGAACTTTCTGCTCCCATCTCCAAGACTTTTCTAGTGCCACACCAGTTCTCTGGAATGCTGTACCCCAGACATTCCGGTTAATTCACAGTATCCACTGTGTTAATCATGCTCTGAAAAAACACATCTTTCTGTAGTGGTAGACCTCATGTCACTAATGTACCTATTCCCTGTTTGCCTTTCCCAACTCATCCGCAGAATCTGGTGCCTCTTATTCATCTGAATATACACCTTTCATGTACTCAATAGCTCTGTATTTGTCCAGATACTGGATGATGACCAATCTTACAGCGTTGTTTGAATGCACCTATGTGTTATAATGATAGTTGGTCCATGTGTTAAGTGTCCGAGAGCGGTAGTTACGACCGACCTGCTGTCCAGTTGCTCTCTGGCACTTTACAGACAAGGGGTGTCCCAGTCCAAGTGTGCTGTAGAGGGTTGGGTGCATCACACTCACTTACAGGCCGCAGGCCTCCACTGCCTCCAGGCTTTTCCCTCTGGAGCCGCCTCACTCAATGCATGGGACATCAAGTTCTTTGTAACAGTCAAATGTTTACTAAACAGTCCAAGTTCATGAGGTGAGTACAGGTGGGATAGGGCACAGCAATTCACACTTCCTTCCCCTTTAGTACAGCTCCTCTTCTATCCTGCCACCTGTTTCTTCTGGACTCCGCCAAACCCATTAATCCCATTAGCCTCAGAGATTCGTTTTACACTTTGGCAGTGAACCCTGAACCGGTCACCTCCCCCCCATAATTATATGTTCACTAACTTCGTAATGTCAGAAGATCAGGCCCGCTCCGAGATACCTGGTGTGAGCCCTGGGCTTCGGACAGTGTTGGAATGTCCATCAGGGAACGCTTTTGTGCCTCGAACGGTTGGGCCATGCTGCCCCTAGCAACCCACCACCTCACCTGAGCTTGAACTCCACTATAAACATTACTAGCTGACACAGAACTCCGTCTAACTGGGAAGTGCCCCTTTTTTATCAACACTAGTGCCTACCCACTAGGCTAATCCTATTCTTAAGCTTTCTAGCAGGGCCCTCACCGTCACTCTTCTTGTTTAAATTCTAGAATTATGCTTCATTCTGTAATGTCTTATATTGTCTCTACATTGTAAAGTGCTGCAGAATACGTTGGAGCTATAGGAATTATTATTTATTGTTATTATTATTATTACTAATGCTCTTGTAACTTAGTATTCACTCTTGTTAAGTGGGCGGTTCATCTTAACTAGAATTCTGTTAGCACTTTATGTGCTGGAACGCCCTTTCCCCTTGCTTTCTACCATACATTGCTCCTTCTATTGTCCAGTGGTTTGCCTGCCTCTGTTATATTTGTATGACAGACAGTAAAGCAGGAGTAGAGACAAAATCTCAATAATAACCTTCAATGGGGATTTCACAGACTGTGGAGAGGAAACTCAAATATCTTGAATAGTTTCATATAAAAGTTGTGAATAATTGAGTAGTTAAACAAATCATAAACTAGACTTAATATACACTGCTCAAAAAAATAAAGGCAACACTAAAATCCCACATCCTAGATATCACTGAATGAAATATTCCAGTTGTAAATCTTTATTCATTACATAGTGGAATGTGTTGAGAACAATAAAACCTAAAAATTATCAACGTAAATCACAACTAATATCCCACGGAGATCTGGAGTTGGAATGATGCTCAAAATCAAAGTGGAAAAAGAAGTTACAGGCTGATCCAACTTCAGTGGAAATGCCTCAAGACAAGGAAATGTGTTGTGAATTCTGTTGTCGGGCTCCCTCCTGTGGTCATGAATGGTACTTCGGCTGGTTCTGTCCATGGACTTCCTCTGGTGAGTGTTTCTGAGTTTCCTTCCACAGGTGACGAGGTTAATTCGTTAGCTGCTGCTCTATTTAACTCCACTTAGATCTTTGCTCCATGCCACCTGTCAATGTTCCAGTATTGGTTTAGTTCACTCCTGGATCGTTCTTGTGACCCGTCTTCCCAACAGAAGCTAAGTTCCAGCTTGTATTTCTTTGGTTTGCTATTTTTCTGTCCAGCTTGCAATTTTTATTGTTGTCTTGCTTGCTGGAAGCTCTGGGACGCAGAGGGAGCGCCTCCGCACCGTGAGTCGGTGCGGAGGGTCTTTTTGCGCCCTCTGCGTGGTCTTTTTGTAGGTTTTTGTGCTGATCGCAAAGTAACCTTTCCTATCCTCGGTCTGTTCAGTAAGTCGGGCCTCACTTTGCTAAATCTATTTAATCTCTGTGTTTGTATTTTCATCTTACTCACAGTCATTATATGTGGGGGGCTCCCTTTTCCTTTGGAGAATTTCTCTGAGGCAAGGTAGGCTTTATTTTTCTATCTTCAGGGCTAGCTAGTTTCTTAGGCTGTGCCGAGTTGCATAGGGAGCGTTAGGCGCAATCCACGGCTATTTCTAGTGTGTTTGATAGGATTAGGGATTGCAGTCAGCAGAGTTCCCACGTCCCAGAGCTCGTCTTTTTTTTTATCAGTAACTATCAGGTCTTTCCGTGTGCTCTTAACCACCAGGTCCATTATTGTCCTGACCACCAGGTCATAACAGAAATGATGCTCAGTAGTGTGTGTGGCCTCTACGTGCCTGTATGACCTCCCTACATTGCCTGGGAATGCTTCTGAAGAGGCGGCGGATGGTCTCCTGAGGAATCTCCTCCCAGACCTGAACTAAAGCATCTGCCAAATCTTGAACAGTCTGTGGTGCAACGTGACGTTGGTGGATGGTACGAGACATGATGTCCCAGATGTGTTCAATCGGATTCAGGTCTGGGGAACGGGCGGGCCAGTCCATAGCTTCAATGCCTTCATCTTCCAGGAACTACTGACACTCCAGCCGCATGAGGTCTGGCATTGTCCTGCAGTAGGAGGAACCCAGGGCCAACCGCACCAGCATATGGTCTCACAAGGGGTCTGAGGATCTCATCTCGGTACCTAATGGCAGTCAGGCTACCTCTGGCGAGCACATGGAGTACTGTGCAACCCTCCAAAGAAATGCCACCCCACACCATTACCAACCCACTGCCAAACCGGTCATGCTGAAGGATGTTGCAGGCAACAGATCGCTCTCCATGACATCTCCAGACTCTGTCACGTCTGTCACATGTGCTCAGTGTGAACCTGCTTTCATTTGTGAAGAGCACAGGGCGCCAATGGCAAATTTGCCAATCCTGGTGTTCTGTGGTAAATGCCAAGAGTCCTGTATGGTATTGGGCTGTGAGCATGGAGCGCCCCCAAGGGCTAGGGATATTCGGTACCGGGTCCTTCGGTTCACAGGGGATGTCATGGAGGCTGACCCGGTCCGTGGCCCTCAGGAGGTCCGTGTAAAAGGGGAAAGGTCTTTAAAGAGGTAATGTTCATGACGCCACCTGTGGTATTCGGTCAGGGTGACCGACGCTGCTAAGGGGTCCGCTGGGGTGATGTTATGGCAGCTAGATGGTATACCTTCCCACAGGTGAAGTATGTACCCAGGGCTTCCCAGTGTGTAGATGGTGGATGGTGTGAGGCGCAGTAAAGAACGAGGATACAAGGTTGCAGTCTCTTTACCTTTACTGAAGGCTGCAGCATCCACAGTCCAGAGCACCAGATCACAGGGCAAGCAGAGTCTGGCCGGTTTGGAGGCAAATCCAGAGTCTCCTTATCCAGGTGGAAATCAGTAGCCTTTCTCTTGCACCTGGGTGTTGTAGTACCTTACTGCTGAGCCTCTCATAAGGTTCTCACAACTGTTGTAGATGTTCTAGATGTTGTGTCTCTCTCTGTCCCCCAGATGGATAGGACAAACCCGTATGACCGGTGGCGTGAAGCTTTTTACAAGGACTCTATCATGCCCCAGCCTCTCGTAGGTGCCACCTTGCCTCCTGGGTATAGGGCGGGCAGGTAACATGGAATTAGCTGTCCTGCCGGTCTCTCGAGC